>NW_025920451.1:0-98674 GCF_902686445.1 Sciurus carolinensis
GCAGCACAGGGAGTTTGTGATGTATGATAGCTATGGTCCATAGTAACAGAACTGGTAAGGTCTGGAAAATTCTCATGGCTACTTATTTCAAATAATGCACCTGGATTCCTGGGTGGCCTGCTCAATTGTCTATTTTGTCATGATGGCGTCCATAGGGCTAGGGGAATCCATGGAAAGAACTGCATCAGAAAATTCTGAGAACTTTGATTACTGGGAAGATTCAGATGCCTGCCTTGAGCATGATAGGCCTATCAGCAAGCAGTGAAAGGGAAGGCTCCCTATGTGGCTTTTTGGGCTCTTACTGTGGAATCCAGCAAAATTGTGCACAGTCTGTCAGAGTGGTGACTGGAGAGAAGGAGACTGCATGCCTCACAATCCCCAGGATGCCACAAGTTCCTAGCCAGAGGCCTGGGAGTTGACCTGGACTTTGGTTGCCCCTGCTTATCCCAGCAGGATTGAGAGCCAAGCTTGGCACAGGCTTGAGCTAGAGCACCACCATCATGGTGGAGTGGGCAGAAGGCTGACTGGAGCCTTTGGACCAACAAAAGGTGGTCAACAGACACCCAGCACAGTGGGCCAGAAACAGGGATGGAGTAGGGATGGAGCAGGCCAGGGTGGGAGGAAGGGAAGAAGGAAGGAAGAACAATGGGACTGGGAGCCAGAGGTGAGAGGTATTTGGGGAGAGTGGGGAGTGATGGAGGGATGCAGGATTCAAACTGGGGAAGCCTCAAGTAAATTTCTGTAATGTGGTTAATTTATTGAAATTGTTAACTACAATTCTAAATCCCCAAAATATATATTAGAATTACCTTGCAAATTGTGTACATTTAAGAAATATTAATTATAAGATTTATGATACAATTTTGGAAAATAGATCACACATAAAAATGTGAAATCAGTGACATGACACCAGCACAAACAAAAATAGTATTATAAAAGACTACAAGTCAAGCAGAATGTCTTATTAAAATATGAAGTCTAAAGAAGAATCAACTCAATGCTGCCTGGGTTGTTGTGATTAAGAACCAGACTGTCTGCCCAGTGAATTCCATGGATTCCTACAACATGTACACACACTCATGTGCATTTATAGTTTGTTCTCTAATATTTTAAAGATACATCTGAATCTGTGCTCTAAAACAGTTTATGACAAAGTACAACTCATTTGAATATATGATTCAGGAGGCCAGACACTAACACAGTGACTATCTGATTCAGATCTATATTCCCAATGACTAACAGTGTTTGGTAGTTTGTTAAGTGACTAAAGGAACAAATGAAGGAAATCACAGATAAAAGAGCATACTTTGTTTAAAGACAGATATCTTAGACTGGATACAGTAGCACATTCTGATAAACCCAGCAACCCAATAAGCTAAGTCTGGAGGATCACAAGTTTAAAGGCAATCTCAGCAGCTTAGTGACAAGTTGTCTCAAAATAAAAAGTGAACAAAAGAGGAACTGGGAATGTAGCTCAGTGGTAAATCACCACTTGGTTCAATCTAAGTGCAGAGAGAGAGAAAGTGATCAAAGAGTCTTATGGTGAATGAATGAGAACTACAAACAAATATTCAAAGAAAGAATCTGTTAGTTGTTTTTCAAAAAATGAGTATGTTGTCTGTTTAATTTCAGGTTTCCTCAACAGCCATAAACACAGATTATTGTTACATATAACATAATTCAGGAGATTCCTTGATTTGTTCCAAAACATCAGTTTATTCTCATTTTATACAAAGTATCATGCAAAAATAATTTATCCAAAGATAATGGATACATGTTTTCTAAACTGAAACTTTCCAGGCTAGGTTTTCAAGTAATTCATCAACTGGGAAAATGAGAAAGAAAATTCTTAAACTTATATTAGTCAAGACCAGGGAAAATGTCATATATATTTCAGTCATTGCCTACAAGCAAATTAAATATTTAAAAAAAATGCAAAAGATAAGATTCCATAACAGGAAAAAGTTCAGTGAAATGTGATACTTTCTCCTTGTAGAAATAAAGAGATTCAATTAGAATAATTCTTCTATAAACGGTATTTGATTTTATTTTAAAAAGTTAAAATCCATTAGATTGCTATCTCCTAATGCATCTTCACACAGTCCTTGTAAAAAAACTATTCATTAAGTATTTAAAATAAAAAAGTCCAATAATATAAAAAATAGTATACTGAGACTCTTTCAACATAACCATAAATCAGGATTAAAGAAAAATAGCTAAAGTACAGTTATTTGCTCATCGTCCTATATGTAAATCTACATGAAGATATTTAAATTTGAATATTCTGTCTCTTTGCTTTCATCCATACAAAGCATGCAAATGATGTATTTCTTTCTATCTCATGTTTTAAATGTAAAGGGTATATGTGAACTTTCTGCTTCATAATCCATATTTGCTCCCTTTTTGTCATGTTTTAAATTTGTTTATTTTGGAAATTGAATAATTACCAGAAATTTTTCATTGTGATAAAAATTATCTTTAACTGAAAGATTACCATAGGCTGAAGATTTTGAGAAACAAATAGCTTGAGCAATTATTTTTGTGATAGGATGAAGATCAGTGATGAATGACAAATCTAAGAGCACAATAATTTCTTAACCTTTATACTTAATTACAAAACATTACTTAGGAAGTTTGTGACATTAGAAACAAAACCAAAAAATACACAAGGAAGCAGGGTGATTCCTAAAAGTTACATATTCCTAAAATTATGAGTAGGAAAAAAATTAAAAAGTAACATAAAAGGAAAAAACAGAACAGAAATGTGTACAAACAATACTATGAAAACAGATAACTAAAATTCAAATTCAAACATTTTGATGATATGAAGATACAACATAACTTTTGTGCTCCTGGTCTCCTGGTTTCCATAACAAAACCACCCAGGATGGCATTATACCTGAGATTTAAAAGCTTGTAACTATAATTGAAGCTCATTAATCTTTGCCTTTATTCTGTAGTTGTGCCTGAGTTTCTTAGTGTTTGGTAAACTCTTTTTCAAACTAAAAAGAAAAAGAGAAAGAAATTTAGAAATGAAAAGTACTATCCCTCATATAAAAATATATATGATCTGCCAATAGAACATGCATTTTTGAATTGTTTTGGTAAAAGGGGTAGTAGATTTTGTGACTAGTCACCTGTAACCTTTCTCTAGTTCTCTCAAGTTCTCAGCAAAATCATTCATTTATAAGGTAGCAGACAAAGTCAGAGGTGCAATCTATGGCCTTCTCTCAGCAAAGCAAACTGGCTCATAGCTATCTATCACCATGGCCTTCTTCTTTAAAGTCCCTAAATGTCATTGTGAATTTGTGTGAAAGTAAGAGAACAAAGCATTATATTAAATTCCTCCCTGCCGCCACCTTTATAACCTTATATTGAATATTACCTGAAGTTTATCAAAATGATTTAAAAAATTCCTTTTAAACATATTTTATTAATAAACAACTATTTTCTGTAAGTATATCAGTTACTTGCTCTCTTCTTATAACAACGTATCTCCTACTGCTTTTGAGAGATTAATGATAAGTTAATCTTTCAAAGTCCCTAGTGCTATACCTTCTGAGAGGAAGCAGAAAATAAAATTTGAGGAATCCAATGAGTTTTCTAATTTATATAGCCACTCATCACAAGTTCCCACCTTGTATTCAAATAGCACTATTCTGCCATCATCAGGATTGAAAACCTCTCCTAAGAAAATTAAATTTAAATAGGATATTGTCTCATAATCAAGAATAAGTATTTAGCTCTTTTAATAAAAAAGAAAATCATTATGAGAAGATACAACTACTTCAAAAATGTATCCTCAACCTTTCAACACAGTCAAACCTCAACTAGGAAAGTAACAATATAGGACCCAACAGTACACAAAGGACTTTTGCTTGTATTCAGTTTAGAAAGGATCTTATTTTGCCCATTACAGAAAAAGGCAGTTAGTAGTCTGCAACTAGATATGAAACTTAAAAAGTCAAATTTCTTCTCCTCCAACTCTGAGTCACTCAGATGAAACCACACCATCTCCCTATAATTAAAGTTTATATATCACTTTCCAGTTTTTCTAATAGGTGACTTTTAGAGAGGTTTTAGAATCATTGCAAATCTGAGCAAAAGTCAGAGGTGCTGTATATCTCCATACCTACCACATAAGTATACAGTCAATTTCATACTTGAATTTTAAAGAACAGAAAGCATATTAAAATTTTATAACCAAAACTATGTGAAGTAATGAATATTATTTTAATTCCCACTTATAAGTGAGGAAAGTAAATCACAGGCTACAGATTCTCACTCCCAATCTGTCGGGGTACCCGGGACTTCCAGCCTTGGGCATGGTCAAGATGGCACCTGGCGCTGAGCCAAAAGCGGTTGGCTATACAGTATTAGCTAGTTAACAATGTGATTAGTGCATGCCTCTCTCGTGTGCCTATTCTATACCTACAGCTGTTCGCTGTTTACCTCGTGTACTCTCCCTTGATTGGTTGAAGTGTATATAAGCTTGGTAACTTCCTGGGAGTGGGGAGTAGAAGCGAGGAAGAAGAGTGCGAGCGAGGGCAAGAGCCAAGCGGGAGAAGCGGAGCGACCGGAGCAGGCGTGAGCCGAGCAGGAGAAGCGGAGCGACCGGAGCAGGCAAGAGTTAAGCAGAGGGAAAGAGAGCGAGAGAAAGAAAAGAGAGAAGGGGATAGAAAAGAGGGAAAGAAAGGAAGACTGTGCACAATAAACTTCCAAAGCTTCAGACGTTTGTCGTGTCTCTCTCTGCGGGCAGAGGGAACGCAATAACTGGTGCCGAAACCCGGGAAGATGAAAATTTTATAAAGAAAACAAGGTAAGATATCTAAAAAAAATTTTTAATAAGTTAAACCGGTTATAAAAAGGTCAAAAGTAAACAGGTAAAGGAGAGGCAGGCTCGACGTTCGCGGTATAGCGACTATCGGGACACGCGGAAGGCGGTCCGGTTAAAGGAAAATAAGGACACGCAGAAGGCGGTCCAGGGACACGCAGAATGCGGTCCAATTAAGGTAAAAGTAGGGACACGTGGAATGTGGTCCAATTAAGGTACAGCTAGCACGTGAAAAGTGGCTACAAACTCTAATACATATTTGACAGATAGTTTTCCTTTTAGTAATCTCGTTGCTCCTGGCAGCTTGGCCACTGTTTGTTATCGTAACTGCCATAACTGAAGCTATTCAAATTAGTAACAATGGGGTCAGAAACGTCTAAATTCAGGATGCAACAGCCCCTCAGGGAGCTATTAAAAAACCATGGGACACCGTTAAAGGCAAAAACAGCTAGAGCATTTCTCGATACTGTAGAAAAGGTTTCCCCTTGGTTTTTGGATGAGGGCCTTTTAAACACCCTACAGTGGGAACAGCTGGGGGAGGACCTTCGTGTAGTGGAGGCAAAGCCCTTTACCAGTAGGCACTATGGCTATTTGGTCTCTCATTAAATCCTGTCTATGAGGCAAAAACAAAAAACCTTCACTCGCCGAGCCTCTAGCTGAAGGAAGACAGGTCTTGGAAGAAATAAAAGAGGAACGCTCATATCGTTCTCAAAATTCAGAAAGAGGAACTAATTCAGATGAGGAATTATCAGAAGGGGAACTATCAGGAGAAGAATTAGAAAAAAGAGTACAAAAATTAAGACTAGATAAAGAGCCCCCTCTAGTGCCTGTGTTGCCTAGTGCACCTCCCCTAAATAGGGAACCTCCTTCTCATGAAGCATCCGGTTTCGGATCACGCTTAAAATGGAGTCATCTTGGATCTGTAGCATATCCTGTTTTTGAGGATGCTCAAAATCAAAGATTCCACCAACCCTTAGATTTTTAAAATAGTAAAACAATTAAAAAAAGCAGTTAGTACATATGGTCCTCAATCAGCCTTTGCTATAGCCTTAGTAGACACCTTGACGTCATTAAACTTAGTGCCCCAGGACTGGACTGATCTTGCTAGAGCCGCTCTGTCTGGGGGACAATACCTTATGTGGAAGACATCATGGCAAGAAATTTCTGCAGATACCGCCCGCCGAAATGCGGCAGCGGGAAATCCCCAAGTTGATAGGGACATGCTTATGGGCGTAGGACCTTATGAGACTCTTCAAGCGCAGCTTAATTATCATCCAGCAGTCTATGCACAAATTGCTGTAGCTGCAACCAAGGCCTGGAAAACATTACAAGGAGCAGGAGACTTACAAGGCCAGTTGTCAAAAGTAACTCAAGGGAGTAGTGAGCCCTATGCAGACTTTGTGGACAGGCTGATTCAAACAGCATCACGCATCTTCGGAGATGCGGATCAAGCCATGCCCTTAGTAAAACAATTGGCTTATGAACAAGCTAACAAATGGTGTAAGGAGGCTATAAGACCATGGAAAAATAAAGATTTATCCACCTATTTAAAAGTGTGTAGAGATGTAAATGATACTTCAGCACAAAGCAGTGCCTTTGTAGCAGCCATAGATAGACAAACCACTTTGTTGTCTGCCGCACTTGCACAAGCCCAGGGGAGATCCCCTCAAAGAACTAATAAAGAGTCTGTAGGATCATGTTTTGTGTGTGGACAGATGGGACATCTAAAAGCCACTTGTCCAAACAAAAGGCTATTCCTTGCCCAAGGTAGGAACATCCATACAGGGAATAGTTTGGGAACCGGACCTGGGCTATGTCCAAGATGCAAAAAGGGAAATCATTGGAGCAGTGCCTGTCAGTCTATTAGAGATAGGGAGGGTATTTTCCTAGGTCTAAATCCTAAACTCCAAAAAAATGGGAGACAGGGCCCTCCCCGGGGCCCGCAACAAATATACAGGGCAATTCAACAAGTTCCCTGACAGTGGTATCCTCCCACAGAGAAGGGGAGCATAGAGCCACCTCAGGGAGTGCAGGATTGGACATCTGTGCCACCTCCAGACTCATATTAACCCCAGATATGGGGGTACAGATGATTGATACTGACTGGCATGAAAAAATCCCACAAAACAGTGTAGGACTATTGTTAGGCAGAAGTTCTTCAACATTAAAAGGACTTATAGTACACCCAGGAGTTATTGATCCTGATTTTACTGGACAAATAAAAGCTTTAGTCTCTTCACCAAAAGGAATTACGGTCATCTCTCCAGGGGATCGTATTGCACAAATGCTTGTGCTACCCAGTCAACATTCTTTATGGCCCAGTAAAAATACAAATAGAGGACAAGGAGGTTTTGGATCAACAGGAACTACTTTAATAAATCTTACTATGGATATGGGACAGAGGCCCCTCCTAAAATTAAAAGTGGGAAATATGGAATTTACAGGTCTATTAGATACAGGAGCAGACAAAAGTATTATTAGTGCAGTGGTCTGGCCAAAACACTGGCCATTGATCACAGCAGCTCAGAGCTTGAGGGGCTTAGGAGTAGCGGAAAGCCCCAATCAAAGTGCTTCCTCACTATCATGGAAGGATACAGAGGGACATACAGGAATATTCCAGCCATCTGTTTGTAATGTTCCTATTAGTTTATGGGGACGAGATGTCCTGCAGCAAATGGATATGAAACTCACCACTGATCAGATTTACCAAGGGACTCCTGTAAAAAATATGCTACAAAACATGAACTATAATGATAAAAAAGGATTAAGAGGACATAGTCAAGGATTTGCCCAACCACTGCCCTTACTCCCACCAAAGAACGATTCTCATGGGCTGGGTTTTTCCTAGGGGCCACTGATAAACCATCAATCCCTATAGTATGGAAAGATGATAAGCCTCGCTGGATTCCGCAGTGGCCCCTAACAAAAGAGAAACTAGAGGCAGCTCATAAGTTGGTACAAGAGCAGGTACAAGCAGGTCATTTACAACATTCTACTTCTCCTTGGAATACTCCAATATTCTTAATAAAGAAAAAATCAGGAAAATGGAGGTTATTACATGATTTAAGAGCCATAAATGAACAAATGTACCCTATGGAACCTATCCAATGTGGACTCCCTCTTGTCACTGCGCTACCAAAAAATTGGCCTACTATTATTTTGGATTTAAAAGATTGTTTTTTCTCTATACCCCTATACAAAGATGATTGTTGGAGATTTGCCTTTACTTTGCCCTCTCTTAATCACACTCAACCTGATCAGAGATTTGAATGGACCGTGTTGCCTCAAGGTATGGCCAACAGTCCTACTATATGTCAAATATACGTAGATAAAGCGTTAACAGCTACTAGACAAAAGTTTAAGAGATTATTGATTTATCATTATATGGATGACATACTTATTTGCCATCCAGAAAAAGAAGTATTGTTAGAAGCATTACAATTTATAACTCAAGCATTAGAAAAAAGAGGATTAGAGATAGCCCCTGAAAAATTACAATTGGAAGAGATCCAAGAATATCTGGGTACAAAACTCACTGCTACTACAGTCAGACCATTAAGGTTGACCATTAGGACAGATCAATTGAATACATTGAATGATTTTCAGAAACTCTTAGGTGATATTAACTGGATCATATCTTATTTAAAATTATCCATGGGGGAATTAAAACCTTTATTCGATATATTAAAAGGTGATCCTGACTTGAATTCTTCTAGGAAACTTACTCCCGAAGCACGGATATCCTTACAGCTAGTAGAGAATAGACTTCAGCAGTGTTACGTTGATCATTGTGATCCTACTCAACCATTAAATTTAATCATAATCTCAGAGAAACATGCCCCTTTTGGCATAGTTTGGCAAGGAGGACCTCTACAAAGTATAAATCTTCCTAGCTCTCCAGCTAAAACATTACAATCATATCCCCAAGCTATTGCTCAGGTAATATTCAAGGGAATAGAATCTTGCATTACTGTTTTTGGAATCCATCCGTCTTTTATTATAACTCCTTATTCCACTCAGCAAATTAAATGGCTAATTAATAATGATGATGATTGGTCAGTATTATATTGTTCCACCTCAGCTCAGTTCGATAACCATTATCCTCAACATCCCTGGATTCAATTCTGTAAAAATACTCCCATAATTTTCCCAAAAGTAACTAGTGCCCAGCCTCTTAAAAACTGTGTAACCATTTTTACTGATGGCTCCAAAAATGGAGTGGGCACAGTACTTATCAGTAAACAACTTCACACCATAATAGTTCCATCCAACTCCGCACAAGTTACTGAACCCGCAGCAGTAATATTAGCCTTTAAATTAGCAGATAATCAGCCATTCAACCTCCTATCTGATAGCTTATATGTTGTCAATGCTTTACATGTTCTTGAAACAGTACCCTTTATTTCTTCCACGTCCACTGTAGCTTTTTATTTTATCACGTTACAAAACCTTATTCTACAGTGTAAACATCCATTCTATGTAGGACATATTAGAGCTCATTCTAATTTACCAGGACCTTTGGCCAATGCTAATGACTTGGTAGATATGGCCACCAAATCAATTTTTGTTTTTTCTATAGAGGAAAAAGCAAAACTCTTTCATGAAAAATTCCATGTAAATTCCACTACCTTGAGTAGAAAATTTCCTATCTCTAAATGTATGGCTCGACAAATAGTAAAAAATTGTCAACATTGTGCTCCTTTAATCCCAGTACAATCCTTTGGAGTTAACCCCAGGGGACTGCTACCTAATCATATTTGGCAAATGGATGTATCCCATATTCCTGAATTTGGTACTGTCAAGTATGTACATGTGTCAGTAGACACTGCTTCAGGGGTCATTATGGCTTCCGCTCATTCCGGAGAAAAGGTAAAAGACGTCATTCAACACTGCCTACAAGCATTTGCTGACTGGGGCATACCTAAAGTTATTAAAACAGATAATGGCCCTGCTTATACTTCCAAAAGCTTTTGGTTGTTTCTACAAACATTTAACATCCAATCAGTCACTGGCATCCCCTATAATCCTCAGGGACAAGGCATTGTAGAAAGAACACATCTTACCTTAAAAAATTGTTTAAATAAACAAAAAGGGGGAATAGGAGCCTCCTACAAGTCTCCTAAAGATAAACTTAATTTAGTTCTCTTTATTCTAAATTTTTTAACCTTGGATAGGGACGGCCACTCTGCAGCTGATCGGCATTATAATCCCCATGATACTCCTCAAGTGTGGGTAAAATGGAAAGACATCCTGACAGGTTGTTGGAAAGGACCGGACCCAGTCCTTCGTTGGGTCTGAGGGTCTGTTTGTATCTTCCCACAGGATCAACAGACTCCAGTCTGGATTCCAGAAAGGCTGATCAGAGTTGTACAACATGCAAGTGATGCTGCTCCTCCTTGAAGTGATGAGCCTGAGCATTCCCTCAATAACAAAAACTCAGACGGAAAGGCAAACCCGGGACCTATGGGCTATTGTTAGAGCCTGGCCATATCTTTTACTTCTAACTAACATATTTTTTCTTTTCTTTCCCCCCCATTTCCCACCATTTCTTCTACAGGTCTGTTAACTCTACCAATAATTTTTCAAATTATACTGTTCTTGATCGCCCAACTCGTGAAAAACCCTTTCGATAACTGGCTATTTTTCATTTCTAGACAAAGATATACCGGTCTACAGCCTTTCTTTGCCTTAACAGGAGGAACCTTTGCACTTTGCCGATGAAATTATGCTGCAGATCAGACCCAGAGTAGGACAACTCGTTCTGCTGACCTTAACTGTACCAGAAATATTGCCTTTCCTCCCATGTCAGCTTGTGTATTTTCTCCTTTTATGTTTCTGCTAACTGGTACTTCTAATAACACAACTTTTAACTGCTCACTAACCGTGTGCTATTTCTCACAATGCTGGAATGGTTCTTTTGCCACCTGTGCAATTCTGATGCGCATTCCTACCTTTCTACCAGTCCCAGTTTCTGTTACAGATACAGAATTGCCAGTGCTATTATCAAGAAATAGAAAAGACTTTGGCATCACAGTAGCTGTGATCATTGTCATTGCAGCTTCTGCAGCAGTAGCATTGACACAACCATATAGTAACAACAATTACCTGGCCTTACAGACTATAGAGACCCTAAACCAGCATCTAACAACAGGCTTACCTCTTGTAAATCAAAGAATGAACTTACTACAAGAACAAGTGGATATCTTGCAAGAACTTTTGGGACTGGGATGCGTTTATTCCTTAAGAACTGTTTGTGTTACCCCTATTGTATATGATAATTCCAGCACCGTGGCTGGGTTATCTAGAAAATTGTCAGCCTATTTTATCAATTTGATGGTCTTATTTCAAAACTGAGAGCTGAAATTGTCAAAGCTAATTCTACTAGGGTGCATATTGTTTCTGTATCTAATATGGCTAAATAGTTTTTTCTATTTGTGGCTTTGTCAAACAATGGGCAGGTTTAGGAGCTATGATAGTGCTCCTCTGCCTTGGCTCCCTTCTCTTCATTTGTTTTGGCATGCACCTACAAGACAGTCAACAGAGGGATTGGATTATCTTTCATCAGGCCATGACCGCCCTAAAGGCTGGCAGCTCCCCACAAGTATGGCTCTCAATGCTGGACCAGTAGTCAGAGACGGGTAATGAAGGAGGTGGCTATGTACCAACCTAAGACAGGAGCTGCAGCATGCTCTGCAGACTCTGATGACGAGTAAGGACATATGCTGACCACTCAACCTAAGACAGACACGGTCCCGAGCCTTAAATTTATAATAAAGAAGGGGGAACTGTCGGGGTTCCCGGGACTCTCAGTCTTGGGCACGGTCAAGATGGCGCCTGGCGCTGAGCCAAAAGCGGTTGGCTGTACAGTATTAGCTAGTTAACAATGTGATTAGTGCATGCCTCTCTCGTGTGCCTATTCTATACCTACAGCTGTTCGCCATTTACCTCGTGTACTCTCCCTTGATTGGTTGAAGTGCATATAAGCTTGGTAACTTCCTGGGAGTGGGGAGTAGAAGCAAGGAAGAAGAGTGTGAGCGAGGGCGAGAGCCGAGCGGGAGAAGCGGAGTGGCCGGAGCAGGTGAGAGTTAAGCAGAGGGAAAGAGAGTGAGAGAAAGAAAAGAGAGAAGGGGATAGAAAAGAGGGAAAGAAAGGAAGACTGTGCACAATAAACTTCCAAAGCTTCAGACGTTTGTCGTGTCTCTCTCTGCGGGCAGAGGAAACGCGATACCAATCTCTGTTTCCAGATGAAGATCATAGAAACTAACAGGTAAAAACTGCCCAGTGTCCTTCAGCTCACCTAAACCACAGGAACATGAGCACTCCCACTAATACTGCAGCTCCTCCAAACCTCTCCTATCATGAAGTAAGTAAAAACATGCTAATCCTAAAACCAATGTAAGAAATTTACAGCCCCAATCACATTTAGTGGTCAACTCAAATCTTCCTGCCATGTGAGGCTTTCCAATGAACAAGCTGAATCAATTGTTTCAACACCCTGCTACAATCTCAGCCCTCTGTATTTTGGCCCTTCATCTTACACCCTACAATATAATCTTACATTTTTTCAAAGACAATTTTTTCAGTGTTTTAAGCCAATTCTCACTTTTCTAAGCTGTTGAACTTCAGTCACTTCAGTATCCACTACAATTTCACAATCATTTCCCTCTAAAAATGGTGACTTTTCAAATTCTAAATCACAGTCTCACATATGGTGGTAACTCCAAAGCTCTGCAATTCAACTGACCACAAATATAGCTTAAATATTAATTTAAATTAACAAAAATCAATTAAATTTAAAAATCTGGCTCCAAAGTCACATTAGCCATTGTGAAGGACACAACAGACACACTGACTGCTATGTTGAACAAAATAGACTGTGAAACATTCCAATCTCTCATAAGGGACATGTCTGATCCACATAATAAATACTTTCAAGTAGAATATGCCTCCGTGTGCAATGTCTTTTCTGTATGGTCCAGTACAAGAGCATTTGCTTCTCCTCCTATTCCTGATTGTTTCTCCCAACTTCTTTCATGTTGGCAAGCTATAGGAATTTTCCTCATTCCTCTGCTTGTCTCATTCCAATTTCTCATAAGATGAACTTTACCATATCACCATTGATATACTGGTAGCTTCCAAATCCCTATCATCAGCATATTTTTTCATCCAATTTTCAGACTACTAATCAACCCATAAATGCATTTTCAATTGCTTAGTTAAAAATGTTCAAGTAAAACAAAAATTAAAAAACAATAAAACCTTTTCAAACCCAAGCTTAACTTCTTCCCTTTACAAAACTTGATTTTTGAACACAAATATTCTTTGTAAATGACAATTCAAATAATATGACTCCTCGATTCTTAAACTTCTACTGGCTTCACTATATTCATAAAATGAATATCCAAGTACCCCCTGGGATCTGTCCCCAATATATTTTTCATAATATAATAAATATCTAACAGCATGACTAGGATATTTCAGAAGGTAAGGTGCTGGAAGTAAGACTGTTAAGCAGAACATGGCCAGTGCTTCTAGTAAGCAGTCTGGAAGTGAACTAAAAGCAAACACCCCAACTCCATGAAACTTCAAAGAAATATTGAATGTCACTGAATGATTCCTGGAGAAAAAAATATAATATATATATATATATATATATATATGTATTATATATAAAAATATATAATACCAGGCTTAAAGAACTTGAAGAGTTAGCTGAGAAGTGCAACTAGCATTTCAAGCAGAGAAAAAAACAATGCAGAGGAACAAGAAATCCTTTGTCAGGGGCACAAAGGAAGGTATAAAACCAGTTCTGGAGATGAAGCTGGAGATAAACAGAGGAACAAAATTTTTTTTTCACAAGTATAATTTTTAAAATTCTATTTTATTAATTAAATTATTTACATTTTTGCAATAAACCAGATAATTTTTATTTTATTAACTATACATGACAGAATGCATCTATACATTTTGAAATATCATATGCAAATTAAGTGTAGTCTCCCATTTTTCTTATTATACAAATTGTAGTATCACATCTTTCATGCAGTCATATTTGTACATGAGGTAATAATGACTGTTTCACTCTACCATCATTCCACTCAAATAAAAATTCCCCTATGTTTGCTCCACTCTATCCAATATAAAGTGATTCTATTCTTCCCTATTGCCCCCTCCCACTAATTGTGAATTAGCATCTACATAACAGAGAAAACATTTGGACTTTGGTTTTTTTGGGGGTTTGCTTTATTTCATTTAGCATGATATTTTCTAACTCCATCTATTCACCAGCAAATTCCAGAATTTTATTCTTCTTTAAAGCTGAGTAATATTCCATGGCATGATCTCTATATACCACATTTTATTTATCCATTCATCTGTTGAATGACATCTAGATTGTTTCCATATTTTAACTGTTGTAAATTGAGCTGCTATAAACATTGGTATGGCTGTGACACTGTAAGCCCTTTGGGTATAAACAGAGGAGTGGGATTGATGGCTCAAATGGTCTTTTCATTCCAAGTTTTCTGAGGACTTTCCATACTGCTTTTCATAATGGTTGCCCCAATTTGCATTCCCACCATCAATGGATGAGTGTGCCTTTTTCCCCACATCCTTGACAACATTTATTATTGTTTGAATTATTGATAATTGCCAGTCTCATTGGAGTGAGATGAAATCTTAGAGTAGTTTTTATTTGCATTTCTCTAATTGCTAGAGATATTGAAATTTTTTATATATGTGTTGAATGATTGTATATTTTCTGTGAAATGTCTGTTCAGTTCCTTAGTCCATTGTTTGGGTTATTTGTTTATTTTGGTGTTAAATTTTTTGAATCCTTTAAATAGCCTAGAGATTAATGCTTTTTCCAAAGTGCTGTGGTCAAGATTTTCTCTTAATCTGTATGCACTCTTTTTACATTATCAATTGTTACTTTTGCTGAAAAGAAACTATTTAGATTGAGACCATCCCATTTATTGATTTTTTTGTTGTTGTTGATACTCACAATCCCCTTTAATATTGAAAATACATCTATAAGTCCAACTTATTTTGCAAAATAATTACTTCAATGCAGGAAATATTAGGTCAATGGAGGAATAATCCCAATCAGTATGCTAAACTGCTTAAAATACTCAAAGTGACTAATTTTAAGCATCAAAATTTTATTTTATTAAGTTATTCTAAAAATAGAGAGCAAAAAATGTCTGATATTAATTTAAAAGTTTTATATATGTAGTACAATAAAATAAAACCAAAATGAGTATTTCTCAATTTAAACATCAAGTATTTTTTTACAATGAGATGGGTATCTTTATTTATTTTTTTTTAACACACTAACTTAACAACGGTTGAAAACCACATGTCAAAATGTTTCACCCTCCCTGGAAGTGCTGTTTCAAAATTCTGATAGGTGGCAAAAAAAAAAAAAAAAATTAGCACACTTTTTCCAACATGAACCAAGGCATAGATAATTTCTACCTCTTCAATCATCACACAACCCTGTTCAATTCAGTTATTCCAATCTTAGGCTTCACATACATGTATTTCTTGATTCTTTGTATTTTAATTCTTAAGTGAAAATCATGAGTAGAAATACCCTTTAGTATTGTATGAATGGCTCTAAGGCTAAGCAGTAAAAAGCTATCACCAGTATAATCTAACAAGGCGAAGGGTCTATGGTCCACTGAAAAAAAGTATAAATATGAACCACCACCTATTTTTACTTATCCTTAGCAAAACCATAACAAGTTTAATGATGCCTCTAAAATTAAGAAGAGTGTTAATACTGAAATATCACAGAATATGATACAGGTTTAAAACACATGGAACTCTTACAATGGAGAATAACATAACTGCCACTGTGATCTTTTATCTTCCAAAGTCGAATTGACATTTTCAATGACCCCCTCTGCTGAGTAAACATCTTAACAAATACACTTACTCACTTTCCCCCCTATACATCTTTTTTTTTTCTTCCTGTAGTGCTGGATATTGAATCCAGGGTCTCACATATACAGGCAAGCACTCCAGCACTGAATGATACATCCAGTCTCCAACATATATTATGATTACAGTCAGTATTTTTACAATATGGTTAAAAAAAAGAATGGAAATTGTTGACACTTTATGCAATCCAATAGAGGATCTCATATATTTCTTATAAGGAAATTATTTTTTTTTATTGTAAACAAATGGGATATATTTTTATTCTCTGTACATGGAATAAAGGCATATCATTCATGTAATCATAAATTTATACAGGGCAATGTGGTTTGATTCATTCTGCCATTTTTCCCCCTTCCCCCCCACCCCACCCACCCCTCTGTTCCCTCCTATGGGATTTGGGAATCCCCTTCTTTGTAGCATATGTCTTATAGAGCTTCTTTATGTAGTGCAAAGCTCTGGAGTCTGACCACAGCCTAGGGGCCTCACCTCACCCATCAGACAGGACCTTGAAAGGAGGGGAAAGGAGGCCAGAGCTGTGTGGCCAATTTATAGGTTGCAACACTGACCAAGGTTCTGCCTCAGATTCCAACTCAGCATTAGCTGCAATCTGAGTTTCTCCCCTAGAAGCCTGAAAATCAAGACTAACATGAAAACACAGCCAGGCAAAACAGCAAAAGCAAATGAGAGATTCATTGTAAAGCATCATGGCTTAGGAGAACTAACAAGAAAAACATCTTCCCATACCAGTCTTCTTCCTCCCATTTATTGATTCTTGATTTAACTTCTTGTGCTTTAGGGGTCTTATTAAGGAAATCAGATCCTTGACTGACATGAAAATTTGGACCTACTTTTTCTTCTAGTAGTCCCCAGGTCTCTGTTGCAGTGCCAAAATGTTTGATCCACAGTGAGTTCAGTTTAATGCTGGGTGAGAGATGAGGGCTTAATTTTATTTTGTTACATGTGGCTTTCCAGTTTTACCAGCACCTTTTGTTGAGTGAGGTATCTTTTGTCAGTGAATATTTTTGGTGCCTTTACGTAACATGGTATACCTGTTTTTCTGCGGGTTTGTCTCTGTGTCTTCTATTCTGTACCATTGTTCTATATGTCTGTTGTAGTGATAATACTATGTGTTTTAATTACTATGGCTCTGTAGTATAGTTTGAGGTCTGGTACTGTGATGCTCACTGCTTCCCTTTTCTTGTTAAGGATTGATTTGATTATTCTGGGTCTCTTATTTTTCCAAATAAATTTCATGATTGATTTTTCTAGTTCTATGAAGAATATCATTGAGATTTTAGAAGGAAATGCATTAAATTTGTATAATGCTTTTTTTAGTATGGCCATTTTGACAATATTAATTCTCTCTATCCAGGAACATGGGAGGTCTTTCCATCTTCTAAGGTCTTCTACACTTTCTTTCTTTAGTGTTCTGTAGTTTACATTGTTAGAGGCTTTTCACCTCTTGTTAGATTGACTCCCAAGTATCTTTTTAAGTGATTGGGAATGTGGTAATGTTCTTTATTTCTCTTTCAATGGATTCATTACTGATGTGTAGCAATGTGTTATATTTATGGGCATTGATTTTATATCCTGCTGCTTTGCTGAATTTATTTATTCTAGAAGTTCTTTCATGGAATTTTTTGGATCTTTCAAATATAGAATCATGTCATTGGCAAACAGTGATTGCTTTTGTCTTTACCTATTTGTATTCTTTAATTTCTTTCTTCTGTTTAATTGTTCTGGCTAGAATTTCAAGGATAATATTGAGTAAAAGTGGTGAAAGAGGGCATCCTTATCTTGTTCCAGGTTTTAGAGGGAATGCTTTCAATTTTTCACCGTTTGGAATTATGTTAGCTTTGGGTTTAGCATATATGCTTTTTATCATGTTGATGTTCCTATTATCCCTAGTTTTTCTACTGTTTTGAACATGTAGGAGCGTTGTATTGCCAAATGCCTTTTCTACATCTATTGAGATGATTATGTGCTTCTTGTTTTTAAGTCTATTGATATGATGAATTATGTTTATTGATTTCCCATATGTTAAACCAACATCCCTTGGATGAATTGAACTTGATCATGGTGCACCATCCCTATAATAGGTTTTTGTATGACAGTTGCCAGACTTTTATTGAGAATTTTTGCATCTGTGTTCATCAGGGATATTTTTCTGGAGTTTTCTTTCTTTAATGTATCTTTGTCTTATTGTGATATCAGGGTGATATTAGTCTCATAGAAAAAGCTTGGAAGGGTTCCTCTCTTTCTATTTCATGGAATAATTTGAGGAGTATTGGTGTTTAAAGATCTTGTAGGAAATGGATTAGAATCTGTCTGGTCTTGGACTTTTCTAAATTGGTAGACTTTTAATGGTGTTTTTTATTTCATTACTTAAAATTGTTTTGTTGAAATCATGTATGACCTTCTGATTCAGTATAGGTAGGTCATATGTCTCTAGAAATTTGTCAATGTCTTAAATATTTTCTATTTTATTGGATTATAAATTTTCAAAATAATTTCAAATTATCTTCTGTATTTCAGTTGTATTCATTTTGATATTTTGTTTTTCATCACATATTTTAGTAATTTGGATTTCCTCTTTTTACTCTTTGTAGTGTGGCTAGTGACTTATCAATTTTATTGGTCTTTTTTGAAGAATAAACTGTATTGTAAATTTTTTTTAAATATTTCTTTTTTTTCAATTTTATTGATTTGAACTCTGACTTTAATTATTTTCTATTTTCTATTCTTTTTGGTATTGATTTGTTGTTCTTTTCCTAGAGCTTTCAGATGTAATGTTGTCATTTATTGGATGACTTTTCATTCTTTAATAAATATCTCAATACAATAAATTTTCATCTTAGTACTGCCTTCTTAGTGTTTCAGAAATTTTGGTATGTTGTATCAGTGTTCTCATGTACCTCCAAATATCTTTTTATTTCATCCTTGGTTTCTGCTACTATCTATTCATCATTCAATAGTGTATTATTTATTGTCCAAGTGTTAGAAATAATTCTATTTTATAATTGATTTCTAATTTCAGACCATTATGGTCTGATAAAATGCAGAGTATTATCTCTGTTTTTTGTACTTATTAGGAGTTTTTCTGTGGTATAAAATATGATCTGCTTTAAAAAAGGATCAATGTGCTGCTGAGAAAATAGTGTATTTGTAAGGAATCCCACAAAAACCACACCAGACATGGGAAATCACATAAAGGAGTTTATTAAGCAAACAGAGGGTCTCTCTGCAGAATAAGAGAGAAAATGAGAGGAAAAGAAAAAGGGTGCATGCAAGAAAGAGTGTGAAAAGTGAGTAGGAGAAAGTAAGCAAGTGTGTAGGAGAGAAAAGCAAGAGAAAAGATGGCGGGGTAACTACTGTGAAGCAGTTGAATTCCGCTGGGCTAACAGGGGACCAATATGGGAGAAGGATATTTGCAAGCTGACTGATGAGCTAATAGTTAGCTAGGATAATCAGACTGACAGTAATTGGGAGGTGGGGAAATGGCTGCAACGGAAAGGGCAGGGAGAGCAGCTTTGTACATTACAGTATCACTCATTGATAGGTGAAATATTCTATTAACTGTTAAGTCTAAATTATTGATTGTGTTATTTAATCCTATGTTTTTTTTTTATTTAGTTATTGTTTAGGATATCTGTCCAGTAGTGATAGAGGTGTGGTAAAGTCACCCAGTATTAATGTGTTGTGGTCTACTTGATTCTTGAAATTGGGAAGGGTTTTTATTTATTTTATTTTATTTTATTTATTTATTTATTTTTGTCATACATAGATGTTCCATTGTTTGCAGCACAAATGTTTACAATCATTATGTCTTGTTGCTGTGTAATTCCCTTTAGTAGAATGAAATGAACTTCCTTATCCCTTCTGATTAACATGGGCTTGAAATCTACTTTATCTGATATAAGTATGGAAACCCCTGCTTGTTTATGCAATCCATATGAATGATATGTTTTCTTTTTTACTTATCCTTTCACTTTTAGTCTGTGGATGACTTTGCTTACTACGTGAGTCTCTTGCCTGCCTGTTTTTTGATTGATGGCCATTAATATTCAAGGCTATTACTAAAATATGACTAGCATTCCTAGTCATGTTGGTTTATTTCTGACTTTTATTTTGATTTACTTTTTCTTTTGACTATTCATTTAGTGTTATTCCTCCCTTTGCTGGTTTTCACTTTTCTTTTTCACTTCATCATCACGGAATATTTTGCTGACAATATTCTGTAGAGCAGACTTCCTAATTCTTATTTTTTAATTTTTTTATTTTCTTAAAAGATTTTTATTTCATCTTCAATCTGAAAGTTAATTTTGCTGAATATAAAATTCTTGGTTGGCATCCATTTTATTTCAGAGCTTTAAATATGTTGTTCTATGACCTCCTTGTTTTGAGGGTCTGGATTGAGAAATCAGTTGAGATCTGAATTGACTTTCCCTTATATATATAATTTACTTTTTTTCTCTCACAGTCTTCAAGATCTTATCCTTATTCTATAGTTTAGTCATTTTCACTTTAACATGTCTTAGTATGGGTTTGCTGTAGTTTTGTATATTTGGGGTCCTGTAAGCCTCCTGTATTTGATTTTCCATTTCATTCTTTAGGTTTGGAAAATTTTCTGATAGTATGTCATCAAAAAGATTGTGCATTCATTTTGTTTTTATCTCTGCTCCTTCTTCTATCCCAATAATTCTTAAATTTGTTCTTCTCAGGTTATCCCACAGTTCCTGGAAGTTCTGTTGATGTATTCTTACCATCTCTGCATGGTCAACATTACTTTAAATATAAAATACTTTTTCTTTATTGTCTGAGGTTCTCTCTTCCAAATGGTCTAGTCTGTTGGTGGTGTTTTTCATTATGTTTATAATTTGATTTATGGATTCCTTCATTTTGAGAATTTATGCTTGATTTTTTCACAATTTCTACCTCTTTATTGAAGTGATCTTTTATTTCCTGTATTTCCTCTTCTTTGATTTCTCCCTTCCTAATGCTTTATTTCTCAGATCCATATTAATCATGTACTTTCTTTACTTCTTCTTGGACATTTATTCTATTGTGTTGTTAGTGGCTTCTCTAATTGGGGCATCTTGGTTTGTTTGTGTCATTTTGTTCCCTTGTTTTTTCATGCTACTTGTGTGTTTTTCCATCTAGTGGTATGGATTTGAGACAATACATATTCTACCCTGTAGACCTTTTTTGTCACTAAATATTTTCAGTATCCTATGTTTAAGAAGGAGACAAATATCAACAACACCCAGTGCAAACAATATAGAGCCTCAAAACTAATATCTTCCAGCAAGGTGTCCACTGCCCTCTAGCTATAAATAGCAGTGATGAGTTCAACCACTGTCCACAATAAAAAGAGAAAATTTTCTATACAGATTTACAATCTCAAATACTGGCCAAAGACAGAAAAGAAACAGTTCAGGGTGTGGTGTTCATTGTCAGGGACCAAGAAGTTCTCATTCTGAGAACATTCTGACCTTTACAATAAGCAGCAGCGCTGCCCCCACCCCCGGCTGATAATTCTGACAGTATGGCGCCTATGGTGCCGTCCCTGCTTCTCTTCCGGGACTTCACCTTCCCGCCATTGCGAACCTCACCTTCCCACCAGTGCGAACTTGCAGCCTATCAGGAGCCCAATAGAAGAACACAGTCAACCAGGCTGCACCTCGTCATACCCCTCATTCCCTGAGCATATAAATACCCCTGTGTGAACAATAAAAATTTGCAGCTTGATCAGAATTCCTGTCTTGCTGTCTCTCCCTGCGTCTCTTGTCCCTTCATTCCTTCTCTCTTAGGTTTGCCGTCCGTGTTGATGTCCCACGGGCCGGGACAGTTGGCGCCCAACGTGGTTGACTCGAGCCTTTGTTTGAGAAGTGAACGCTGCCCTCTGGGGAAGACTTGGCCAAGCGGGATTCGAGATTGCCTCGGTGGACGCGACCGGGAGTCAGATCCAGGAGGAAATTGAGGCCAGCGCAAGGTGAGTGACGCACCATGGGACAAGCAGTTTCGTCACATGATTTGTTTCTGACGGGTCTCGAGGAGGCCCTCAAGACTCGGGGAGTGTGTGTTAAGAAAAAGGATTTAAGATCATTCTTTTCATACATAGAGGATTTGTGTCCTTGGTTTCCCCTCGAGGGGTCAATTGATGGTAAAAGGTGGCTCAGAGTAGGAGACTGCCTCAAAGATTATTATGCGACTTTTGGTCCTCAAAAGGTGCCTGTCACTGCCTTTTCTTATTGGAATTTAATTAATGAGATTCTTAAAAGCTCACCCTTTGACAGTGGTACTTTAAAACTTGTAAAGATTGGGGAGCAGGCAATGCAATCCACCTCTCGCCCCCCATCGGCATGCCCTTCGGTTAGTATTCAAATGCCCCCTACTCAGCCTTCTCAGGACCCTGGGACCCTCCCAGACCCCGGGAACCTCCCAGACCCCACCTTACCAAAAAAGTCCCCTAAAAGTCCCCCTAAGATTTATCCGGTTTTAAATCCCCATGATGAGTTGACCCAGAGGAGGAGGCTACCCTGGAGGAGGCAGCGGCTCAACACCATTCTCCAGACCTGCCACCTCTTAAAAATCCACTTCCCACTTATACACCCCCTGCCTTTCGTGCTCCGGCCCCTCAGGGACCTACTGCCCCCCCAGACATTTTTTCCCCACTTCCCTTGCCTAATCTAACCCCTTTACTCGAGTCTCTCCAACATAGGCGGGAACAAATCCAACTTTTAAAAGAACTAAAAGCCCTTGATGCCGAGCTTCACTCACTGGCCTTGGGCACGGAGTTAACACAAACTGGTCCAAGACCCCTCAATACTCGTAAGGTGAAGCCACATGGCCAGCCTGTTCTTGCCTTTCCAGTCACTCGCAGTCAAGCAGATCAGCCCGCACAAACTGAAGCAGAGAATTTAAAAGGAAGTCAGGAAGAGGAATCAGGGGAGGAACAAGAGGTAGAACCAGAGAGGGAACAAGAGGAGGACCAGGAATCAGGGGATGAGGAGGAGCCCACCTCTGGACAGAGTGGAGCCCTTGGTTCTTATAAAAGGCTGAGCCTCCGCTTTCTTGAAAGACTTAAAAAGGCTTGTACACAGTATGGCCCCACTGCACCTTATACACTGGCCTTGCTAGAGAACCATAGTACACAGTTATCACCCCTAATGATTGGAAATTTTTGGCCCGAGCCACCCTCAGTGCGGGTGACTTCCTGTTGTGGAACGCAGACTTTAGGGAATACTGTCGGGAAACTGCCCAAAAAAATTCAACCAAGGCTTCCTCTAAATCCTGGACCTATGTTAAACTAGTGGGTAATGCGCCATTTGATACTAACCCTAAACAGGCACACTTTCCTACTGGGCTCCTAGCACAGGTTCAAACTGCTGGTTTGCATGCTTGGAGACGGCTCCCTCAAAAGGGCTCGGCCACCACCTCCCTAGCAAAAATTCGTCAGGGTCCTGACGAGCCTTACAGTGACTTTGTTGCCCGGCTTAATCTAACTGCGGAGCACTTACTTGGATCAAGTGAAAGCAAGAGCTCCTTTGTAAAATATCTTGCCTTTGAAAATGCCAACCCAATATGTCAAGATGTTCTTCAGCCCCACAAAGATAAAGGGGACCTTTCTGATTTCATTAGGCTGTGTGCCGGGGTAGGAACAGCCCATGCCATGGGTCTTGCCATTGGTGCCGCCTTCACCAAGGCCCTTCACCACCCTGGCCCATGTACTTGCTTTACTTGCAAACAACCTGGCCATTTTGCGGGAGACTGCCCAACAGGGAGACTGGGTCAAGGACCCATATCTCCTCAAACAGGGACTAAACCACCTCCGCTCACCCTTTGCCCTAAATGTGGTAAAGGTCGCCACTGGGCCAAGGAGTGTAGATCCAAGACCAATGCCCTTGGACAACCTATTCCCTCTAACTTCTCGGGAAACTCCTCTTGGGGAGCAAACCCAGGGGCAATAAGGTTTGTTCCCTCTCAGACTCCCAACCCAATCCAGGCTCCCTATCCTTCTCCACAATCACCTCCCTCCAACGTGCTACCCCAGGCAGCGCAGGATTGGACCTCTGTGCCTCCACCGATACAATATTAGACTCTATGCAAGGACCTCAAATAATACCCTCTGGGGTTGTAGGCCCCCCTCCACCTCATATGTGTGCTCTTATTCTTGGGAGAGCTCCTACCACCTTACAAGGTGTTCAGGTCTTCCCTGGCATCATTGATGATGATTACACTGGAGAAATTAAAATACTGGCCACAGCTGTTAACGGAGTAGCTGCCATCCCTGCAGGAACAAAAATTGCACAATTAATACTCCTTCCCCTCAATTCAGGAAATTCACCAGGAAACACAGCCTCTTTAGGTTCCTCTGATGTGTATTGGGTCCAACCTATCTCCCACAAAAGACCCACTCTTACCTTATTTATTGAAGGAAAGAAATTCCAAGGGATCCTAGATACTGGTGTGGACGCCACAGTTATTTCTCAAAAATATTGGCCATCAGAATGGCCCCTCACCTCATCACTAACTGACCTTAAAGGAATAGGGCAGTCAAGAAACCCCTTAGTTAGCTCCAGGGTGCTTAATTGGACTGACACAAAAGATAACACAGGGAATAAAGGAACCGTTACCCCCTTCGTTGTTCCTGATCTCCCTGTCAACCTTTGGGGACGAGACATTCTAAGCCAAATGAAAGTTATTCTTGCTAGTCCCGACTCTTTAGTCACTCATCAAATGCTTTGTATGGGCTTTATCCCTGGTACAGGCCTTGGAAGGCTAGGACAAGGACAGGTTGAGCCTGTACAGCCCATACAAAAAACAGACAAATTTGGACTTGGGTATGTGGATTTTTAGTGTCGGTCCCTGACCCTCCTGTACCCCATGCAGACAAAATTATTTGGGAAACTCAAACTCCTGTGTGGGTGGATCAGTGGCCCCTTACCCAAGAAAAATTAGAGGCTGCCTCCATGTTAGTACAGGAACAGTTGACAGCCGGCCATGTGGAACCCTCAACCTCACCCTGGAATACTCCTATTTTTGTTATTAAGAAGAAATCAGGCAAATGGCGCCTTTTACAGGATTTGCGCGCTATCAATAAGGTTATGCGCCCGATGGGGGCATTACAGCCAGGCATCCCTACACCGGTAGCTATTCCTAGGGACTATTATAAAATGGTCATCGACTTAAAAGTTTGCTTTTTTACTATTCCTTTACATCCTGATGACAGACCCTATTTTGCTTTAAGCCTCCCCCGCATCAATTTTCAGGGCCCTATGCAAAGATTTCAATGGAAGGTCCTTCCCCAGGGTATGGCTAACAGCCCTAGTCTTTGCCAAAAATATGTTGCTCAAGCAGTAGACCCTGTGAGAGAGCAGTGGCCACAAGTTTATATATTACATTATATGGATGATTTGTTAATTGCTGCACCTAATACCTATGATCTTAACAATTGTTATTTGGATCTCTATAAAGACCTTACTGCCTTGGGACTTCAGATAGCCCCTGATAAGGTTCAAACACAGGACCCCTACACCTACTTGGGCCTCAAACTTCAAACTAATCAAATTCAAATCCCTAATATACAATTGCGTGTGGACCATCTCCACACTCTTAACGATTTCCAAAAACTACTAGGGGATATCCAATGGCTAAGACCATATTTAAAACTACCCACCTATGTGCTTTTGCCTCTCAATGATATTTTAAGGGGAGATTCTGACCCTTCTTCTCCTCGAGAGCTTACTCCCGAGGCACGGCAAGCATTAATTCAAGTCACAGAAGCCATCGCTCAACAATTTGTTACACAAATATCTTATAACCTTCCTTTGGTTTTGGTTATATTACACACCCCTCATACACCCACGGGACTATTCTGGCAGTGGGATCCACATTTTAAAAATAAGGGTTGCCCCTTGCTCTGGGTTCATTTGCCCCCCACATCCTCTAAAGTTATTGCTGTCTATCCTGCTCAGGTAGCTTCTATCATTATTAAAGGTCGCTTGCTTTCTCGACAACATTTTGGCAAAGACCCTGATAACATTCTGATTCCATACACTAAGGATCAAACCCAATTTTTGCTACAGACGAGGGATGAATGGGGTATTGCTCTATCAGGCTTTTTGGGAATAATCGATAACCACCTTCCCAATGACCCCCTTTTGCATTTTGCTCAGTTACATCCATTTATTTTTCCTCGGGTTACTCGGAAGGCTCCTATTCCACAAGCCCTTACTGTTTTTACAGATGGCTCCAGCAATGGCCATGCAGCCTTTGTTGTTGATAATCAGCCTACCACCTTTGACACTGCTTATCCATCAGCACAGCTTGTAGAATTGTTTGCTATAACACAAGTCTTTATGACATTTTTTGATAAACCTATTAATATTTATACAGACAGTGCTTACATTGCCCATTCTGTGCCCCTATTGGAGATTTCACCCGCCATTAAGGCTTCCTCCAACGCAGCCTTTTTGTTTAACCAGCTTCAACAACTAATTCAGGCTAGAAAACATCCATTTTTCTTAGGACACATTAGAGCACATTCTGATCTTCCCGGTCCCCTATCACAGGGTAATGCTCAGGCTGATGCAGCCACTCGGTCCCTTTTCCCAGTTCTTATTGGATCCATCCAAGAGGCCACAGATTTACACAAACTTCACCACTTAAATTCTCAGAGCCTTCGGTTACTCTGTAAAATTACCAGGCAACAAGCAAGGGAAATTGTAAAGCGTGTCCTGCTTGCGTTGTCTCCCTTCCTATTCAACATCTGGGTGTTAACCCTCGAGGATTACTGCCCAATCAGATTTGGCAGATGGATGTTACTCACTTTCCTGAATTGGGAAAACAAAGTACATACATGTTTCCATAGATACCTTTAGTGGCTTTATTTTTGCATCACCGCATTGCGGAGAAGCTACCAAGGATGTCATTTCTCATCTTGTCTCAGCCTTTTCCATAATGGGAAAGCCAGCACATATTAAGACAGATAATGGCCCTGCATATACCAGTACCAAGTTCAAACAGTTTTGTGCCACTCTTCAAATCTCTCATACTACTGGAATTCCATATAACCCTCAAGGTCAAGGCATTGTGGAACGTGCACACCTCACCTTAAAAACCTGGCTTACCCGCCTTAAGGCCTCTTCCCTTGCATTTACCACTCCAGGGATCGCCTTAATCATGCATTATTGCTCTTAACTTTCTTACCCTAGACAATGAAGGACATTCGACCGCAGACAGACATTGGCATCCCTCTTCTAATTCTGCTCGCCCATCTGTTATGTGGCGCGATCCTTTAACAAATAAATGGAAAGGCCCAGATCCCGTCCTCATTTGGGGACGAGGCTCAGCTTGTATTTTAGATCAAGAACAAGCAGCCCCAAGGTGGTTACCAGAATGCCTGGTCAAACAGGTCAATGATTTACCACAACCCAGGGACGGAAACCTTCCCCTGAGGATGAATCTTCCTCTCTTATAGATGCAGCCGACAATCTATGTGAAAAATCCCCTGAATGACAGACCCTGTGACTGCACACCATTGCTTCTCTGGATAATGGCTGCCTGTTCACTGCTCTCCCACAGCCATGCAGGACTTGAGGACCCTGCTAAGGTCCCCTCTTTGCTTGCTGCTTATTGTATCTATAGGTCCTTTGATATTCAACAAGATCATGGCTTTTCTTAAAGCTCAAATTGAGGCTATATAGGCGAAACCTATTCAGGCTCATTACCATCGACTGGAGATGATGGATCGTGATGGTGATCTTAAAAGACCATCACCCCTGTGAGCTGAACTGGACAGCCAATGACGGGTAAGATTCGTAAGAGCTCATACCAACCTAAGACAGGAAATGAGGGCTAGAGCCTCATTATCCAATGACGGGTAAGGATGTTGCTCTATCACGGACAACCTAAGACAGGCGCAGTTCCCGAGGGATTGTCACTCCAGCCCTATACCTGTTCAGGCAAGCTGTGCCCCCGTCTCGCCACATAACCTCTATCACCCCCTTAAAATATGGCTATCGAAAAATGGTCAATAATTTTATATAAGAAAGGGGGAAATGTCAGGGACCAAGAAGTTCTCATTCTGAGAACATTCTGACCTTTACAATAAGCAGCAGCGCTCCCCCGCCTCCTGGCTGATAATTCTGACAGTATGGCGCCTATGGTGCCGTCCCTGCTTCTCTTCCGGGACTTCATCTTCCCGCCATTGCGAACCTCACCTTCCCGCCAGCGCGAACTTGCAGCCTATCAGGAGCCCAATAGAAGAACACAGCCAACCAGGCTGCACCTCGTCATACCCCTCATTCCCTGAGCATATAAATACCCCTGTGTGAACAATAAAAATTTGCAGCTTGATCAGAATTCCTGTCTTGCTGTCTCTCCCTGTGTCTCTTGTCCCTTCATTCCTTCTCTCTTAGGTTTGCCGTCCGTGTTGATGTCCCACGGGCCGGGACAGTTCATGAGGGAGAAAAAGAGAAGCCAGAAGCAAAACATCCACAAAGCATGGGAGAGGAACCAACAGAGACTGGTTGGTATGTGGAGAAAACATAGAAAGGGAATCTAAAAAGACAGATAAAAAAGAGGAAGAATACTTATTGAGAGAAGAAAATTTAAAAATATAAGAATATACAGAATATATAGCAGAACTGCAAAACACCATGTGTATATTATCATCTTCCACAAACTGATGCACAAAAAAACTCTGCTGCAAATATGATGGAGAGAGAGATCAGAGAAGAAAAAATAATAAAATGAATCTCAGTGGAAAATTGAACAATTCTCTTTGCCAGTATCCAAAAGCTTCTCAGCCCTGTCTCTGAATTCCCAAAATACTACCTAGCCCAGACAAGCCCTGGAAGACCTAGTCACTGTCTTGCCACTCTGGGCCTCAGATAGTCTGGGTTTGGCCACATTGCTCTCCCAGGATCGCAATGCCACTGGAATTTGGAAAAATCAACAAGGGATGAGCAATCCTGAGATGCCGTAACTAGATGGGAGCAACCCAAACTCCCAGGAGAAAGACCCCACTTGCAGCCATACCTGTATGCACCCTGACACTAATCCTCCAGTTCCTGGCCAATGTCCACAGACAGGTGCAGCTGTGCCTCAAAATGGCAGTGGCACCAAACCCACTGGCACCCCAAACTAACCCCAGGCTCTCACAGTGAAAGGTCATAACTTCAATATCTCTAATTCTATAATCATTTACCCCTTCTCTTTAATTGGGGTCAGTATTAGTAGTGGGAGTATTACATCTGATTTGCCCTCGGTAGATGTCTACGCATTACCACAAATTAACTTGGGTTGTTATATTAGAAGTTACATTTCTATAAAGTACTAACACATAACAATTAAAATTTACAAGGAATTACAAAAGGAAAATAATGATAGCAAAAATGAATTCAGTTTGTGTAACAGTTATGTTCCAAAAAACAATTTTTTTATAATCCTAAACCTTACTAAGTTTTATTATATTTCCTGTTTATTTTGAGACCAGTTATCTTTACAACAAAAATTGATCTTTTGAACACAACTTTAAATGAGCATAAGTCTAACCTATTTGGGAGTCATTCTAACATGGAGTAATGTGGGAGGCAGAGCCTTATCTCAGAGTAGGTTGGGCTCTTCACAAATAGCAATAAAACATTACATCTGAATTATGAATCAAATAAAAGCTTAGAGATTTTTGCTCCTTTTTGTTGGAAAGAGGAAAAATGATTGCATGTTTTACAATATCTACCTTTAAATAGATCAGGCTTTCATTATCTTTTTAAAATACATTTAAATTTTTACCCCCGTGTAAAAAGTAACATAAATTTTACATACATCTTATTGATAACAGGTTCAGTGACAGAATATTAAAATATAAATTTCAAATTTAATTTTTTTATTTCTATGTGATTTAAAATTACCAATTTAGACAACTTTAGTTTGGAGAACACCAGCTTGGTTAAGTGCTCTTCCAAGCGTTACATTTATAATTTGTATCTTAGAAGAACATGAGTATACTTCATATACAAAGAACTAATAGTTAGTTTCACCATTATACAGTTGTCCTTAAATTAACTAGGTTTAATTTTCACAGTAAAATTCAGAATCCACAAATATTTACAGGCTTGCAGAGTTTACTAGTACTGCTAAAAATAGATGATAGCCTTAAATATCTTATATATTTAGGGAACAGTGTTAATAATTCAAATTAGACCTAGTCAAACCAGACAGATACAGTTAAGTTTTCTAAATGTCACTGTTGCCCTATGCCAGATGTAAGGTATAAAAGATAGCACTTACTTCTTAAATCTACATGAACTTTCATTTTTAAACTTTTATAGAATTTTAGTTGAGGTTCAGACAAATATATTTAGTTTCATATATATATATATATATATATATATATATATATATATATATATATTTCTAGTCAGGTATATTTAGGTTATTCATGAAAATCAAGCCTGGTCAAGATCTTAAGTCATCTGTTTCTATGACAAAGAAACATCCAAAAAGCAATTGACATCACATTTTAATATTTTATACTTGTCAAGTCTTGCACAAATTGGTATTCATTAGTGTGAGGTTTTTTAACAGGCCGAAGAGGCACAGTAGGATATCTGGCAAAGCAGGCTCATTGTACAATTTAAACAACTGTCCAGAAGAGAATGAGTGCCTCTTCTTTTATTTTTATTATTTTATTTTCACAGACAGCTTTTGGATTTGTTGTACACAAAGGGGGCACATATATTTTTTCTGTGGTTGCACACAATGTATATTTATACCATTCATGTCATTATACATGTACATAGGATAATGATATGTGTCTCATTCCACCATTTTTCATACCCCCTCCCTCTCATTTCCCTCTATATACTCTAAAGTTCCTCCATTCTTCTCACAGCCACCACCCCACCACCCCATTATGTATCATCATCCACTTATCAGGGAAAACATTCTGCCTTTGGTGTTTTGGGATTGGCTTGTTTCATTTAACATGATATTCTCCGATTGCATTCATTTATCTGCAAATGTCATAATATTATTCTTCTTTATGACTAGATAATATTCCATTGTGTACCTATACCAATTTCTTTACCCATTCATCTGTTGAAGGGCTTATAGGAAAAACCAGTCAATATTTGACCCTTGCCCTCTAAGGTCAGTGAGTATCCAAGAATAATAGGAGGCACTCCTCTAAGGACTCTGAAATTCTGATGAGTCACCAGATCTGCCAATCAGGAAGATCAAAGGGTCTGTAGAGAACAGAAAGCCAGCTCATGTCGCACCTTCTACAAAGAAGAGTGTCATTGGAGAAAAAAATGGTACTGATATTTCCAAGAGAAGTCACATTTGGTTATCAAGACACTGACCTGATCCATCCTGGCACATGTCACCATGAGTAGAGGAAAGGTAAAGAAGTAAGAAGGTTTCACATGCATCCAAGTTTGATCTCTGAGGAATCTCAGCTCATTCATAAGAATAGATATGAACAAGGTCAGTTTTGACTATTTGGTCTTAAACATCTGGCAGCAGAGTACAGACTGAGCAGTTCTACATAGATAACTCAAATGAAAAACAATGTTTTTTTTCCAATATAACTTAAGATGTACACTTGTGAGAGCCTTACCAAAAGTAAGAAGAGTTTAAGACTGTAAAGAAAGGGATCTTACTGTAAGCACAAAAAGACAAAAGGCAGACATCAGTGGTTTCAGAGAAAACTTTATTCCTTCACAGACTTGGGCACTGTGAGGGTCCACTTTCTGGATGGGAAATGGCCATCAGCTATGGATGGGATTTTATTTTTATAGGGCACAATGATGTAATTTGAAACTGTATACTTGCAGTTTTGACCATCAGGGGCTAGTTTTATAGGATAAAACTTTAATTTAGGAAGGGTAGTTGTAAAAAGGCTGAAACTCATTGTTGTCTTGGGGGATAAGAGTCTGGATCCTGAGGGATGAGTACTCAAAACTTGCCCATTATCTTTTAGGAAAAATTTGCCTTGGGAGAAGGTCAAGATTTAGGACCCTGCATTCAGTTTCCACCCTTCACCCAGGGCCTATTGTTATTTGGAAAGAATGCACTGGGAAAGGTTTAATGTTTGATCAATTTCCCCTCCCTCCTTCCAAGACACACTGTCCCTCCATTTTCCTATGGTGCTGTCTTATAGGAATATTATTTTTCATAACCCTTCAATACTTCCCACATAGCCTTACACAACTGTTTGTAAGAAAATGTAGCTATCTGTGAGAGTAAAACCTGTTTCTATGAGTCTTACCATAGCAGATTAACACAAACCCAAGGTACACTTACAGCAATGCCAAACCCACAAAGCTTCCAGGTGGTGCACCCAGCCCTTTTCTTCTGTTAGACCCTCCCATCTTAATACGGGGAATAGGAAAGTCTGCCAGGGGTGGGAGGATAGGAAGGCAGCTGCACCTGAGAAGAGTAAGTGCGTAAACATGGTTTCTGTTGCACACACTTTCTTGTCCTGACAACAAAATTGGATCACAGAAGAGGCACAGGAGCAGATAAAAGCCCTCCATAGTCAGGAGCAGAGCCTGATTTGAACCCAAGATTCAAATGCTAGTTCTCTTCCTTCCCATCTCCTCTGTTACCTTCCCAGTGGAGAATTTAAAGCATCAAAAAAGACAGGTGTTTTTTGTCTTTACAAACAGATTAGACTTCCTATGAGAAGAAAATAGCATGTTGCCACTTTATGAGCTCTCCTCCTCCTGATTGGTATTAGAGCCTGTGACCAGAGCTCTGTCATCTCTTGTTAGGGTCCAATATTGACTGGTCCCCAATACCCACTGATCCCCAGAGTCAAAGTGCACACACAGTAATGCAAGACACACAACAAGGTTTTATTCCAAGATCAAGCCTGGACCGCAACCAGCCTCTCAGACCATTGCAATGACTGAGTGGGGAGTGGCCCCAAGGGGCGAGAAAGTCCTCTATTTAAGAGATTTCCAAGCATTCATACACAAAGACCTGTACATTTTTGGTTAACATTTGAACAGCTAAACATTCATCCTCCTCTGGTTGGGTCCTGCCAATCTATTTGATTCTCATTGGGTCCCGCCAGAACTGAATGGTCCTAGAGGAAGAAGGGAGGAGGGAAGGGGTGAACTATGCAGAAGATGAGTCGGGGTTATGCCCCCCTGTCCTTGATAGATAAGGTTTCCAGGCAGCTGCACATTCCTCAGACAAATATCTCTTAACAACCTTGATAAGCACAGGGGCCCAGCAGTCCTGTTTGTCCTGTATTGGGTCTTGAGGGTGCAGTCACAACTGTCTGCATCCTGGTGATTAAGACAGTTAGGTGCACAGATTATCACCCTGTTCTCAACACTCTCAGGACTCAGGACTGTGGGAAGATAATAAACTTACCCAGCATGGATAGGAAGACTGTAAAATTCTAAAGGACTTTCCTGCCATAGGATCATGGTCATTGCTCCCTCTAGTCAAAGCCTCTGGATGCATATCACTTTTCATACACCTCACTACTATTGACCTCAGCACACTGAGACTTCAGTGACTATGATGGGACCCAGGGAAGCAGGGAGACCAACTGTGGAGCGCCCTAAGTGCCAGCAGGTTAGTGTGTCCCTGCCATCTAGTCGTCATGAGTGGCAATGGTGGGGATCTGTGCACCACAACCTAGGATCTTTCATATAAAAAAGATGTGATCCTCCCAAACTAGTCCTCTCAATAGTGGTCACAGAGCAGCAACATGGTTTCCAGAACTTACTAAACAATAAGTTGGGTTTTGCTTCCACCTCTGGAGAAGTAAAGTTGAAACATTTACAGGGTTTTGACTATTAGGCTTAACTGTGTTTGAAGATCTTAAAGGGAACACTGGAACAATATTCCCTGAACTCCTGAGCACTAAGTAACCATGAGCCTAGCCCCTTGTATCTCAGGGTCTGTGCACCTTGGTTGTAACTGGTTAATACTGGATGCCTATATGCTCGGGGTCATTGAGTGAGGTTATCATAAAATATCTTTTTGTAAAGTGGTGAAAAAGGTCCTGTTCTTGGATAGACCAAAGGAAGGTATAAGTATTTAACCCCAAATATGCACCTGGAGGGATCATGAAAATTAGAATTCCTGAGCCACTCTGAGTCAGATACTGCAGGTCTGGGGTGTGGCCTGAGAATCTGCATTGCTATCAATTTCTCTGTTGAAACAGATGCTGGTCGGGGGCCAACTGTTCGGAACACTGTAATGTACAAAGCTGCTCCCCCGACCTTTCTGGCACAGCCATTTTCCCCACTTCCCAACTACTGTCAGTCTGTGAACATCCTAGCTAGCTATTGGTTCATCAGTCAGCTTGTAAGTATCCTTCTCTGTTATTGGTCCCCTGTTAGCCTGGCGGAATTCAACTGCTTCACAGTAGCTACCCTGCCATCTATTCTCATCCTTCTGTCTCTCCTACTTACTTTCTCTATCCTCCTTGCTTTCACACTCTTTCTTGCATGCGCCTTTTCTCATTCCCTTTCTTTTCCTCTCATTTTCTCTCTTACCCTGCAGGGAGACACTCTGTTTGGTTAATAAACTCCCTATGTGATTTCCTGTGTCTGGCATGGTTTCCATGGATCCCTTGCAAACACAACCTGAACCCTAGTGTAACTTAGGTTGAACTGCTAAAGCACTGGAGCAAAAGACCTTTAAATGCTTATCAAAGAAAAGAAAATGAGTTGCTAACAGCTAACCTCTGGATAGCACTTCCCAGTTCAAGCTCAACTGAGATCTAATACCTCCAGGTTTGGAGGATCACAAGTTCGAACACAAGTAATTACCCCTGAGGTTACCCTTTCCTGCCTTTGGGAACATCTGCATGAAATAAAGAAGATGGGGGTCTATAAAAAGCAAAATATTCCCACACCCAGGAGTACAAGGTCTGGGTCCCAGCTCCTTTCTTGAAGAGTCTATTATCTCTGTTATTTCTTTGAAGTAAAATTTGTTTTCTATGCATCCCTTGGCTCATTCAGTTGTCAATCTTCAACACCAGGAGACCCAATTCTGAATTCTCATATCAATAGGGGACAGAGAGCTTTGAGTGGTGAGAACCCCATTCTAATTAAGAGAATTATTTTTTAAAGTGAGCCCACTGTGATGACCCCCACATGTTTTCTTTTACAAGAAGCAATTTACCTGCATCCCTGCCTGGCATAAGTGGATGGGCAATGACACATTCCTCAGCAAATTACCTATATTCTGAAGTAAAAATGCAGGCCTGAAATAATGTTGATAAGAGGGACTCAAGTTACTGTGAAGAGGGAGACTTCTGTGACCCTTTCCACAGACCAGATTCTGAAACTCAGGGTGATAAAGGTAATATCTAAGAATTTATGGTTAAGAATCTAGTTAGAAGCAGCATGGGCCAAGGTGACCTAGACTTGTCATTGGCAGTGGGGTTATGACAGTCTGATGTCATCCAACTGTCAAAAGGCAGACCTGGGCAAGACTCTCTTGAAACTTCCCTAAGATCCTCCAGTAAAACTAGAGTGCAGGAGAGGAACACTTCTCTCTCCTCTTTGAGAGAATTCACTCTCTTAAGAGTGTCCCCTTTCCCTTGTACTATTACTTCAATCAACATGTCTGTTACTTTGAGTGATATGACTAAAATCTCTCTAATTAGATTGCAAGAATCAGGATTTGAAGGTGGGTCTTTGAACTGTATCAGTTTCCCAGACATCACCAGTTCTGTAAGCACTAAATATTTTTAAGAGTTCTCAAGATCTGCATTGATCTTCCTTCAGTTACATTGTCAAGCTTTCTGGTTTTTCCAACTCTTCAGGAAAACTCAAAGGGAGAAAGTATAATATAGAGTTAAATACCAGGACTGTCTTTCTCCTCCACATAGTGGATGCTCCAGTTTATATAGTTTTTAATATGCATTGTAGATCTATTGAAATATGATTTGCTTAAAAATAGATCAAATAATTGTTTACAAACATGCCTAATGGAAAATGCTACATATAATATAAAAAAAAGCAAACACTTTCAGAGTCCATTTATTCATTGGACACAAAAGGCACAGTGCCTACATCCTATGGGAATGTTTTATTTTGAAATATAAAGAAAAACTAATAAATTTAATATTTCCTGGATTATATTCTTCTTAACACAATGTAAATTTTAACCTTCTTTGCATAAGGAAGGGCATATGAAAGCAGAAGCAAGTCTCTAGGACTCTTGAAAGATGTACTTCAAAATGTGGAGGTACTCCAAAATAATTAGTTCACTCTCAAGGCTTGTATTGATGTAACTGATTTTCCCCACATTTTTATTAGTGCATTATAGTTGTACATAATGCTCATATTTGTTACATATTTTTACATGCACACAAACTATTATTTAACCAATGATTTCCTAGCACTTCCCCCTACCTCCTCATTTGGTCCCACCCCTTTGTTCCTTTTCTTTACTGATCTCCCTTTGGTCTTTAGGAGATCCACCCACAGCTTTGTTTTTCCTCTCTAGCTTCCCTAGGGAGACATATATCCCTTCATCTTTTCAGTTTGACTTATTTCACTTAACATGGTTGTCTTTAGTTTCATGCATTTTCCTGCAAATGACACAATTTTAGTTTTCTTTATGGCTGAATAAAAATCAATCTTGTATCTCTACCACATTTTCTTCATCCATTCATCAATTGATGGACACATAGGCCAGTTCCATAGTTTAGCGATTCTGAATTGTGCCCCTATAAATATGGATAAATATGTATCCCTGTAGTATGATGAATTTAATTCTTCAAGATAAATACCAAAGAGTGCTATAGCTGGGTCATATGGTCATTCCAAGCCTAGTCTTTTGAGGAGTCTCCATACTTATTTCCATAATAGTTATACTAATTTTTAGTCCCATCAATAATGTAAAAGTGTTCCTTTTTCTCCATATTCTCTCCAGCTTCTATTATTTGTGTTCCTGGTGAATGTTCCTGAGATGAATATTTCATCTCACATCGAATGGATGTGAGATGAAATATTAGTGCAGTTTTTTTTTTGCAGTTTTGATTTACATTTCCCTAATTAGTAATGATGTTGAACATATTTCCATATACCATTTTGCCATTGGTATTTCTTCTTTTGAGAAGCATCTGTTTAGTTCACCTGCCTACTGATTAATTAGGTAATTGAATTTTTTGATAGTTAATCTTCTATTGTTACTTTTTACCATTCTCTACAAATGAAAGGGAATTGAGAAAAACAGCAGGTCAGTAAGCACTGTTTTATTCAAGTGAAAGACAATCAACTGGGACTAGGACTGTGGATCAGTGGTAAAGTGCCTGCCTAGCACACATGAGATCCTGGGTTCAATCCTCAGTACCACATAAGAAAACAAAATAAAGGTTTTCTAAAAAAATAAAAGAAAATCAATTCAAACTAACATAGAAAAATGTGGGGGCAGTGTTTTATTTTACAATTGAAAACCCTGGGGGCACAGCTTCTGTGATGTCTTTTTTTTTTTTTTTTTTTGTCTTTTTATCTCTTAGTTTTCATCCAATTTTCTGGTCTCCTCTGTAACTGAAGTCACAATTAAGTACAGGTAGTTAGTGTAGAAATAGGGGATCGGGTCAAATCCAGAAAATAAAGCCATGAAAACCACCTGCCTCTGGAAGTTGGAGACTGCCCCTGAGAGAATGGAATGTCAAGGATCTCCGGAGCTCATTGATTACCAAATTTATCTGCCTTTTTCAAGGACTGCAAGCACGGAACTGCTAATTACTGCCCCCTGGGCCTTTGCCTGGCTGAATCACCTTGGCCCTCCCCCTGCCTATCGCTTCTCACTTTATGAAAAACCAGGCCTAGTCACTTAGGAAGAAAGGAGAGATAAATGGGGAGAGAACTGGAGAACAAAAGAGACCTTAACCTATAAAAGATGGTGGGTGCGCTCACTTCTGGAGACTTAGAACATCAGCCATGGCCCCCTTCTCCCTGCTGGGAGAAGTCTGTATTATTACCTTTAAATAAAACCTGCTTAATATGCTTGACTTGGTGTGTTTCCCTAGGGTTCAAACTTCAACATTACAGGGAGCAGTCATCAGTAAATGGTGGTATCATAACTACAAGATGGCAGTAAGTTTTCCATGCTTATCTCCTACCAGTCATTTGTGGGCCTCTAAAAGAATCTGTCTGGACCAGTTCAAACCAACTTGGCAGGCTGTGTTTACTTATTCAGAGGGTTTCCATGCTCTGATTTCTTAGACTTGGTCATCTTCCCACCTCACCCAACATAGGGTGAAATGCAGAGGAAGGATCACAGGAAAAATCAGGAGTTATTTCTGAAGAAGAGAAAACAGACACTGGAGACAGATAGAAATATTCTGAGCAGATTCCCCTGCTGTCACCAGTGTGGCCAAACCTTCAGTTCCAGTGAGGGAAAAAAGGGGATTAGAAAATCAAGATTCACACAGATTTTGAAGATTACACTGGGATAAAGTGGAGCTCTGCTCTCTGATGGAGATGTAGATCTAAAGAGTTATACCAAAAATCCTTATTTATATATGTCTTATTATCAGGTTAATGACTATGAGAACATTATTCTTTGTATTCAGGAATGTCACAGAAACTAGTGATACCGCCGTTTACCGGTGACGAGTTCTGCTTCTTCTAATGTTGAAGATTAAGCACTAGAGAAGCATGCCAAGGCAAGCATATTAAGCAGGTTTATTTAAAGGGAATAATACAGACTTCTCCTGGCAGGGAGAAGGGGGCCATGGCTGATGTTCTAAAGTCCCCAGAAGTGAGCACACCCTACATCTTTTATAGGTTAAAGTCTCTTTTGTTCTTCAGTTCTCTCCCCCCTTATCTCTCCTTCCTGCCTTCGTGACTAGGCCTGGTTTTGCATTAAGTGAGAAGCCATGGGCAGGGGCAGGGCCAAGGTGATTCAGGCAGATAAGGGCCCAGGGGGCATTAATTAGCAACTCCTTGTTTGCAGTCCTTGATAAGGGCAGGTAAATTTGGTAATCAATGGGCTCCGGAGATCTTTGACATTCCATTCTTCCAGGGGCAGTCTCCAACTTCCAAAGGCAGATGGCTTCATGGCTTCATTTCCTCGAATTGACCTGATTCCCTATTTCTACACTAACTACCTGTCCTTAATTCTGGCTTCATTCACCCCTTTAGCTATAGGAACTCCTAACTGCTTTAAGGAAAAGGGGGCGTCGGTCGTTCTGGCTGCTTCGAAGCTGAAAGGGGGCAGCGAGGAGCAAGCAGTTTGGAGTTCCTTTTTTTAAAAAGCGGGTCAATCGAGGGGTCCAAGGTAGAAGTCTGGTTAGGGAATAGCAGGTTGTAAAGTCAGCTGGGGTGGGTGCTTCTATGATAGAACAAAAAGACATGAGTACTCAAATGAGATTAGTATAAAGTAAATGTTGCAGCATCCGAAACATGCCACTGAGTATCATGAAAATGACAGAAGTCAATAATCCCTTCACCAGGAGGTGGAAGAACTGAGAAATTGTTCCCGTAACTAGGCCTAGCAAAAGGCTGGAGAGGACAAGGCCTTTATTTGGGGACTTTAACATTGTCCAGGTTATCAGGAATGTAAACACAACATTTAACTCTTAATGTCATAGATATCCCCAGAAAATATAGTTAAGTTACTTAATGTCATCTGATTTTTGTAATAATATCCCTTTATTGGTATAACCTGTGTTTAGTAGAGAGCTCTATACTTCTGTTACTTAGGGCTAGATAATCATACGAGCAAACATAGATTAAATCTACCTGTGTAGCTTAGGAAGGTCTGCAGACCTTAAACTGACTAAAAACTTCTGACTCTGGCAGTTTCTCTTGATAGTTATCAGGCACATTTGCTGAAGAATCTTTCTTTCATTTGTAGCTTCCAGTCTTTATTCTAGTGGGCTAATACAAGTGTACATCTTAAGTTACATTTAACTATTAATTTTTTTAAATGCCCAAGAATGGTTATATTTTGGTTTTCACTGTTTTGCTGGGTGTCTAAGATCAAGCTGGTCAAATTGACCTGGTTCCTGTCTTGTTAAAGAGTCAGCTGAGTTCCCACAGGGGCCACTTGTAGAGAACTTAAGAGCAGCTTCTTAGCTCCACCAGTGCCATTGGATAGGTAGGGTCTCCTTGATGAGGTGACTTCCTTTGGAAGCATTAAGGGATGTCTCCCTTTTTCCATGACCCTCCTCTGCAGCAGATGCACTGAGTGATTTTTCATCCTCTAGTCTCAACAATCTCCTTGATCAGGAGGTTGTGTGACCCAGAGTTGCAGCACTCCTTAGAGAAGTTCTCTTGTTCGTGGGTTCAGGCTGACTGAGGGCAAAAGTTCCAAATACTGGTCTATCTTGCCTTCTGTATTTAATTCCAATCTCCAAGTTTGATCTTAATCACCCAGCAAGCCAGTCTCACCAGTCATAAAGTAAGAGTACTGGGCTTTAACTTCAATGTCCATAACTTTAGTTATTTACCCTTTTATCTAACTGGAGTCTGCATTAGTACTGGAAGTTACCACTATCTGTTCTATAGGTGATGGCTTATTATCACAAGTTACCTAGGTTGCGTGTTCTTGAAGCACCTACTTCTGCAAAACATTAACAGGTAACAGTTTTACAAAATGAAATTAGCAAGAGTAAAAATATATTCTGCTTGTATAATAGCTATCTTGAATTTTGACTGAGAACCACATTATATTCCCTATTTGAGATCATATAACTTTAAATAAGCTGAAGTCTGACTTATTTTGGAGTCACTCTAACATGCAGTAAGGTGGGAGGCAGAGCTTTATCTCAGGTAACGTGTGGCTCTTTACAGATCTTAAGTGTTCTAATTCTGATGTTGATCTTTGCTTCTTCCTTAAATATCATTAAGTAGTTTATGTATACTGTTTCCTGAGTCTATATAAACTTTATAATTAACACAGTTTAACATTGTATCTAAAACATGAATCAAAGAAAGGTTGAGAGAGCTTTTAACTTTCCTTTTGTGTGATAAAGTGGCAAAATATTTTCATATTTCACAAAATTAACCTTTAAACAAGTCAGGCTCTAATGTTTAGAAATACATTTACATTTGAAATTCTTTATCTCAGTGTAAAATATAACCAATTTTACATATACCCTATTGATAACAGGTCCTATAATAGAACATTAAATGATAGAAATTAATCCCCAATAAAATTTAATCTTTATAAGCTTAAAATTACCATTACAGACAAGTTTAACCTGGAGAATAGCAGCTTGATAAATTCCCTGCTTTAAAACTTGTATACCTGAAAAATATGAACACATTTAATATACAACTAGAAACCATTTCACAATTACCTTGACACTTTTATCTTACCAAATTTAGTTTTTAAAGAAAAATTTAGACTCTGTAACATAGTACAATACTCTAACAGTAGTTTAACCATAATTGTATAAACCCCAATTTTTAAGACTAATTGTTCTAAAGAATAAAACTTAATAGACACAAAGTTAAGAGTAAATTAGTGTTTCTAAGAAATCCTTGTTATTTTACCATATAGATTAAACTTTGGTTTATATCAGAACATTAGTATTTCACCTTAGGAAAAACCTTAAATAGCTTTAGCTGTCTTACATACATACAACCAACTTAGTTACACGCAAACTTGTTGAAACTTGCCCTTTACATACACAGACTTTCTTAGCACTTACTTAGACCCTCATGTATTTCATCACACAAGCACTTTCTTACCCAGAAACATTTCCTTTTTCCCTTTTACTAAATATATTTCCATACCCAGAACCTTTTATTTTCTCTTTCCTATTTGTTGACCCCTTTTTGTTCACATTCTGAAACAACTCTTATGAAATTTCTGAATTTAGATAAATTGCTCTATTTTAATAAGATTAAATATTTTGTTGTTTATAGTACTCTAATTGAAACACAGTTGAAACTTTTGGGACCCTTTGTATATAGAATTGCACTTGTTAGGACATAACTCTTAATAACCTTGTTTTTAGTTTAGTGATGACACAAAGCAAGTTTAAACCCTTTTATTTACCAACCTATGAAAACACCAATAATGTTTAAGTATGATACCCCATGGAATTTAAGGAGTTAAGAGTACTTTATGTTATTTACCAATTAGCATTTTAACTTTGCAAATTAATCAGATGTCTCTACAAACACATTTGAGTAACCCCATACATGTTAACTCTAATTCACTTATTCTGTAAAAACCAAGAAAGCAGGCAAGTGTCCTGAACAGTATTTGCTGTCTCTTTCCTGTTGAAGAAAAGTCCTAGAAACAATTGATATTAGACATTTTATTAACATCAATATTTTATTAGCTTGACCACCTAGAGACCTGTGAGCCATTTTCAAAGACATTTTACTTTCATTAGTTTACCCAATTTGAATTGAACCTTTAAATCATGTGAATTAAAAGTATTTGGATCCATTTTTAAATTTTAATTTTAGGAGCGCTCAGTTTTGATACAGACAAAACATGACACCAGACAGCACGACATACAAATAACACAAAATCAAAGGCCTTGTAACTTTATAGGTGAATCTCCATTGCAATGTAACAGATGTTCAAGAACTCTAGTTGAATAAAAAATAGAACTGATCAAAAAAATCATGAGCTCAAAAAAATATAGAATTAAAAAAAAAACAAGAGTCCTGGAAAAATGATACGGCCGTTAATTACTTTAGTAAAGCACCATAATATTTACTTTTGCTGGAGTTTAGGTAAGGCTCTTTTTACCTTTTTTTTTCCTTGGGTTTGAGACCGGTCTCCTACTGAGCCTTTAGGCTTCCTTTATTTACATTTCAATGTAAGCCTTGACTGAGATCTGGAAGGATCTAACAGGTTTTAACAGAAACCTTGTGCCTAGGGCATTTTAGTCATTTCATTAGGACAGGTTGGATGTCAAAGAAAATTATGAGACCTTATTTTCCATTTCTTTTGAGAATGAAGCTACTTTGCTAAGTTCCTCACTGAGATATGCCATTGGTTATTGAGTTGCCTATGGCTGCCTATCCAGGATTTATTTTCCCCTTTGTGACAAATGGGTTAAATCTTGCTTCATAGGTAAGCTGAGGACAGGAGCTTGAAGTAAGGCCCCTTCCTGGGGCCGAATATTGTCCTATGGTGGCTACTTCCTGTAGTATTGAACCTGTTGATGACATAATTAAGCTTTATTTTTTGAGATCTTATAATTCCTATTAGCTAAGAAGTTTAGGAGTTCTGCAATGGCCTTTTGATATTCCTCCTGGGTGGAGACACATAAAGGATGTCATTTACTTACTGGAGAACAATCACAGAATGTTTTATCTCTGAATTTTGTTAAGTCCTTAGCTAAGGTTTGTCCGGAACAGGTGAGGACCATCTAAATCCTGAGGCAATACTGTCTAGGTTAGTTGAGATACAGTATCTGGTTCCTTAAAGGCAAACAAATTGCTATTCAGAGTCTAGCATAAACAGAAAAAGCCATCTTTTAAATCTAACTTAGTAAACCAAGCAGCAGTTGGAATCCAAGATAAAAGTGTATGGATTAAGAACTACAGGATGGGGGAAATTACTGCTTCATTATTCTAAGGTCTTGGACTAGGCAGTTTGCTTTTTAACTCCTAAATGGGCAAATTGCATGGGCTATTGCAAGGCATTAAAAGTTTCTATCAGTTTGAATGATCTTTAATAAGTCCTTTTTCTTGCCTATATGTTCCCTTTTCTTTCCTTTGATGTCTATTAAAAATGGAAGATGCAAGCTGGAGAAGATCATCTGACGATTGATCAGGGCCACGTGCCAATTTTGAAATTTCCTCTAAATATTTGGGGCTGACTAAATGATAAATTTACACTTTAAAAGTAGGTGGCGCTTTATGGATTCAGGATTCAGAGTGGTGTGCTTTCTTATTGCTTTCCTAAGTCTCTCCATGAAAATAGCAGGACTTTCCTGAAGGCTGCATATAGTTTTTTAGGCATCCTACTCATTATTTGAATCCCAGTTAGGATGGCTTCTGGGAACTGCCTGTGCTCTAGATGGTTAATAGCATAATTTTCCAGGTGAGGTCAAATACCTGGCATAAGTTTTGAAACATCTCAATATTTATTAGGATCCTCCAAAAGCCTCCTTAAATTTTTGTCTATCTTAAGTTGGGAGGGTTCCCTCAATTTTTCTCCCTTAGTGGGCGATTCCTCAAGGCTTTCTCCTCTCATGGTAGAGATTATTGCTGTCAAGCATGGTAACATATGAAAGGCACTTTTCATTTGCAATTTAGCAGTATGCAGGCTAGTGGTGAACCTGGCAATACTGTTGAGAAAGAAGCTCCCTTCTGAGTTAGAAGTATTAGGGATGTCTCCCTAACTTTGAGCTTCCTTACGGTCCAGAAAAACCCGTCTCTCACTACCTGGCTTTGCCAAAGTTATTTCTGGCCTTCTTCGGCAAAGTGCGAGGGTCCTAGTTTGCCCTGTGCTAGAGACCCTGGGAGGATTCAGACTTAAGGGCATTACTGCTTTCCTCCTGCCACTATAAACTCCTAATTATGAAAAACGATGACAAAAGTAAAAAGTGTGCCTTTTGCCTATCTTTTTACCCTGTAGACTAAAGGAATCTCTGGAGGGTGAGGGGACATCTATTGGTTGTTAGGCGTATAATGCCCTTTGCTTGGAGGGTCTCACGGGAGGGGTTTTTAAATGCCTCCCTCTTGCAGCTTAAAGAGAACACAGTGAGCACATTTAAGCATGGGAACAGTAATGGGGAGACTCTAGTGTCTAGACTAGTGAAGGCTAACTATGCAAACAAAGGGAACCTGGGCATTTTCATACTAATCATCCCAGGCCTTAATCCTACAGCTTGAATTCCTAATGTCTGACCGGCAAGGGAAGGGGAGCATCCAGGAGGGAGTGGATGTGCGGGAGTGTTGTGCACTGTATGGCCCATACGGAGGCAAAGGTGATTGGTGCTTTCCCTCAGTGCCATTGTCTACCGATCAGCCTGGATACCCTTCAGGGCTGTTGGGAGGGGGAGTCTGGAGAAGGAACCTTTGGGGTCCACCCGAGAGTAGCCCAGGCCGAGAACCCCGCAGTTGCTCCAACCCTTCCTCCACCTCCACGCATCCTGGGCAGATCAGGACTAGGGACACTGTGTACTTGCGGCAATTGCGCTCCGGGCCTGGACAGAAAAGTAGGAAACGGCTTTGGCACAGTCCAACATGCCTACAGAGCAGGGGATTGGAACTTGCCTGGACCGGGAAACCTCTCACCCGAGTCTTAAGAATGGCAGCTGCACTAACTGCATTTAAGTAGCCGACAGGTGCCCATTTTGCCCTCCAAAAATAAAGATACAGAAAGAAAGATGCACCTCAAACAGATGTGGGGTGCGTGGAGAGAGAAGCTTACTTACCTTGGCGTAAATCTCGGTGGGACCTCCAAATCTGATACCGCCGTTTACCGGTGATGAGTTCTGCTTCTTCTAATGTTGAAGATTAAGCACTAGAGTGTCAGGGACCAAGAAGTTCTCATTCTGAGAACATTCTGACCTTTACAATAAGCAGCAGCGCCCCTCCCCCCCCTCCTGGCTGATAATTCTGACAGTATGGTGCCTATGGCGCCCACGGCTTCTCTTCCGGGACTACACTTTCCCGCCGGCGTGAACTTCACCTTCCCGCCAGCGCGAATTTGCACCCTATCAGGAACCCAGCAGAAGAACACAACCAACCAGGCTGCAGCTCGTCATACCCCTCATTCCCTCAGCATAAATACCTGTGAGAACAATAAAAATTTGCAGCTTGATCAGAATTCCTGTCTTGCTGTCTCTCCCTGCATCTCTTGTCTCTTCATTCCTTCTCTCTTTGTCGCGTCCCCTCTGCCCGCAGAGAGAGACACGGCAAATGTCTGAAGCTTTGGAAGTTTATTGTGCACAGGTTCTTTCCTACGCTTCTCTTACCCCTAGCTTCTTCGCACTTTCAGCTTTCCTTTTCCCAGCTCCTTCCACTCCCGCGTACTTCCTCCTTCCAGCTCCGTTCCCGCTGCTGCCGCGGCCGCCGTCACTGCTGCTGTCGTCGCCGCCGCCGGTTCTTCCGTTTCTTCCGTCCCTTCCTCAGCTTCCCTCTTCCTCAGCTTCTCCCCCTCAGCTTCTCCCCTCTACTCTCCCACCCACCAGGCTTATATACACTTCAGTCAATCAGGGGAGAGTACACAAGATAAACGCGGACAGCTGCAGGCACAGGACGGGTGCACGAGGGGGGGGCATGCCCTAGTCACATCATTAACTAGCCAATTATTGGAATTCGCTGGTTGTTTACTGTATAGCTGGCCGCCTCTGGCTCAGCGTCAGGCGCCATCTTGACCATGCCCGAGGCTGGGGTTCCCGGAAAACCCCACAGATCCCCCTTCTTTAATATTAAACTAAGGCTCGGGACCGTGTCTGTCTTAGGCTGAGTGGTCAGCATATGTCCTTACCCGTCATCAGAGCCTGCAGAGCATGCTGCAGCTCCTGTCTTAGGTTGGTACACAGCCACCTACTTCATTACCCGTCCTTGACTACTGATCCAGCATCAAGAGCCATACTAATGGGGGGCTGTCGGCCTTTAGGGCGGTCATGGCCTGATGAAAAATAATTTGATCTCTCTATTGGCTAGTTTGCAGATGCATGCCAAAACGAACGAAGAGAAGAAGGCCAAGGCAGAGGGGTACCACCATAGCTCCTAAGCTTGCCCACTGTTTGACAATTCTATAAACAGAAGAGGAACCTTATAGCCATATCAAATACAGAAACAATATACATCCCAATAGAGTTACAACATGGGTAACACAAAGCAGCTCTCAGGGAATAAACGCATCCCAGCCCCAAAAGTTCTTGCAAAGCATCCACTTGTTCTTATAATGAGTCCATTCTCTGATAGAGTCTCTATGGTCTGCAAGGCTGCAACTGCATTCTCAGCCGAATGATCATTGTTGTGGTTGTGTCAATGCTGCTACTGCAAAGACTGTGGTGGCAGTGATCACGGCTGTTACAATGTCAAAGCCTCTTCTGTTTCTTGATAATAGCACTGGCAATTCTATATCTGCAACAGAAACTAGGGCTGGTAGGGAGATAGAAATGTGCAAATTGCACAGGTGGCAAAAGAACCATTCCAGTATTGTGAGAGATAGGACACAGTTAGTGAACAGTTAAGAGGTGTTATTAGAAATGTTAGTTGGTAGAAACATAAAAAAGAGAAAATACACAAGCTGACGTGGGAGGAAAAGCAATATCACAGCTAGGGTCAGCAGAACAAGTTGCTCTACTCTGGGTCTGATCTGTAGCATGACTCCAACGGCAAAGTACAGAAATTCCTCCTGTTAAAGCAAAGAAAGGCTAGAAATATCCTTGTCACCAAAAACAGCACGACCTGAAAAATCATCAGTAGAATTGACAGACTTGTAGAAGGATTGGTGAAAAACAAGAAAAGGAAGGATAAAAAATATGTTAGTCAGAAATGAAAAATATGGCCAGGCTAACAATGGCCCACAGGTTCCGGGTTTGCCTCTCCGTCTGAGCTTCCGTTATTGGAGGAAGGCTCAGGCTTGTCACCGCGAGGAGGAGCAGAATCACTTGCATGCTGTAAAACTCTGACCAGCCTTTCTGGAATCCAGACTGGAGTCTGTTGATCCTGTGGGAAAATACAAACAGACCCTCGGACCCAACGAAGGACTGGATCCGGTCCTTTCCAACAACCTGTCAGGATATCTTTCCATTTTGCCCATACTTGAGAAGTATTATGGGGATTATAATGTCGATCAGCTGCAGAATGGCCGTCCCTATCCAAAGTTAAGAAATTTAGAATGAAAAGAACTAAATTAAGTTTATCTTTAGGAGACTTATAGGAGGCTCCTATTCCCCCTTTTTGTTTATTTAGACATTTTTTTAAAGTAAGATGTGCTCTTTCTACAATGTCCTGTCCCTGAGGATTATAGGGGATGCCAGTGACTGATTGGATGTTAAATGTTTGAAAAAACAACTGAAAGCTTTTGGAAGTATAAGCAGGACCATTATCTGTTTTAATAACTTTAGGTATGCCCCAGCCAGCAAATGCTTGTAGGCAGTGTTGAATGACATCTTTTACCTTTTCTCCAGAATGAGCAGAAGCCATAATGACCCCTGAAGCAGTGTCTACTGACACATGTACATACTTAACAGTACCAAATTCAGAAATATGGGTTACATCCATCTGCCAAATATGGCCAGGCAGCAGTCCCCTAGGGTTAACTCCAAAGGATTGTACTGGGATTAAAGGAGCACAATGTTGACAATTCTCTACTATTCGTCGAGCCATACATTTGGATATAGGAAATTTTCTGCTCAAAGTAGTGGAATTTACATGAAATTCTTCATGAAAGAGTTTTGCCTGTTCCTCTATGGAAAAAACAAAAATTGATTTGGTGGCCATATCTACCAAGTCATTAGCATTGGCCAAAGGTCCTGGTAAATTAGAATGAGCTCTAATATGTCCTACATAGAATAGATGTTTACGCTGTAGGATAAGGTTTTGTAGCGTAGTAAAATAAGAAGCTACCGTGGACATGGAAGAAATATGGGGTACCGTCTCAAGAACCTGTAAAGCATTAACGATATATAAGCTATCAGATAGAAGATTGAATGGCTGATTATCTGCTAATTTAAAGGCTAATATTACAGCTGCAAGTTCAGTAACCTGTGCAGAGTTGGGTGGAACTATTATGGTATGAAGTTGTTTACCGATAAGTACTGCACCTACTCCATTTTTGGAGCCATCAGTAAAAATGGTTACACAATCTTTAAGAGGCTGGACACTAGTCACTTTTGGAAAACTATGGGAGTATTTTTACAGAATTGAATCCAGGGATGTTGGGGATAATGGTTATCGAACTGAGCTGAAGTGGTACAATATAATACTGACCAATCATCATCATTATTAATTAACCATTTAATTTGCTGAGTGGAATAAGGAGTTATAATAATAGACGGATGGATTCCAAAAACAGTAATGCAAGATTCTATTCCCTTGAATATTACCTGAGCAATAGCTTGGGGATATGATTGCAATGTTTTAGCTGGAGAGCTAGGGAGATTTATACTTTGCAGAGGTCCTCCTTGCCAAACTATGCCAAAAGGGGTATGCTTCTCTGAGATTATGATTAAACTTAATGGTTGAGTAGGATCACAACGATCAACGTAACACTGCTGAAGTCTATTCTCTACTAGCTGTAAGGATATCCGCGCTTCAGGAGTAAGTTTCCTAGGGGAATTCAAGTCAGGATTACCTTTTAATATATCGAATAAAGGTTTTAATTCCCCTGTGGATAATTTTAAATAGGATCTGATCCAGTTAATGTCACCTAAGAGTTTCTGAAAATCGTTCAAGGTATTCAATTGATCTGTTCTGATGGTCAACCTTATTGGTCTAACTGTAGTAGCAGTGAGCCTTGTACCCAGATATTCTTGGATCTCCTCTAATTGTAATTTTTCAGGGGCTATCGTTAGTCCTCTCTTTTCTAATGCTTGAGTCATAAATTGTAATGCTTCTAACAAAACTTCTTTTTCTGGATGGCAAATAAGTATGTCGTCCATATAGTGATAAATCAACAGTCTCTCAAACTTTTGTCTAGTAGTTGTTAACGCTTTATCTATGTATATTTGACATATAGTAGGACTGTTAGCCATACCTTGAGGCAACACAGTCCATTCAAATCTCTGGTCAGGCTGAGTGTGATTAAGAGAGGGCAAAGTAAAGGCAAATCTCCAACAATCATTTTTGTGTAAGGGTATAGAGAAAAAGCAATCTTTTAAATCTAGAATAATAGTAGGCCAATTTTTTGGTAGTGCAGTAACAAGAGGGAGTCCACATTGGACGGGTCCCATAGGGTACATTTGTTCGTTTATGGCTCTTAAATCATGTAATAACCTCCATTTCCCTGATTTTTTCTTTATTAAGAATATTGGAGTATTCCAAGGAGAGGTAGAATGTTGTAAATGACCTGCTTGTACCTGCTCTTGTACTAACTTATGAGCTGCCTCTAGCTTTTCTTTTGTTAGGGGCCACTGTGGAATCCAGCGAGGCTTATCATCTTTCCATATTATAGGGATTGATGGTTTATCAGTGGCCCCTAGGAAAAACCCAATCCATGAGAATCATTTTTTGGTGGGGGTAAAGGCAGTGGTTGGGTAGATCCTTGGCTATGTCTTCCTAATCCTTTTTTATCATCATAATTCATATTTTGTAACATATTTCTTACAGGAGTCCCTTGGTAAATCTGGTCAGTGGTGAGTTTCATATCCATTTGCTGCAGGACATCTCGTCCCCATAGGCTAATAGGAACATTACAGACATATGGTTGAAATATACCTGTGTGTCCCTCTGTATCTTTCCATGATAATGAGGAAGCACTTTGATTGGGGCTCTCTGCTACTCCTAAGCCTCTCAAGCTCTGAGCTGCTGTAATCAATGGCCAGTGCTTTGGCCAGACCATTGCGCTGATAATACTTTTGTCTGCTCCTGTATCTAATAAACCTGTAAATTCCATATTTCCCACTTTTAATTTTAGGAGGGGCCTCTGTTCCATATCCATAGTAAGGTTTATTAAAGTGGTTCCTGTTGATCCAAAACCTCCTTGTCTTTTATTTGTATTTTCACTGGGCCACAAAGAATGTCGACTGGGCAATATAAGCATTTGTGCAATGCGATCCCCTGGAGAGATGACCGTAATTCCTTTTGGTGAAGAGACCAAGGCTTTTATTTGTCCAGTGAAATCAGGATCAATAACCCCTGGGTGTACTATAAGTCCTTTTAGTGTTGAGGAACCTCTACCTAGTAATAGCCCTACACTGTTCTGTGGGATTTTTTCATGCCAGTCGGTATCAACCATCTGCACCCCCATATCTGGGGTTAGTATGAGTCTGGAGGTGGCACAGATGTCCAATCCTGCACTCCCTGAGGTGGCCCTGCGCTCCCCTTCTCTGTGGGAGGATACCACCGTCGGGGAACTTGTTGAATTACCCCGTATATTTGTTGCGGGCCCCGGGGAGGGCCCTGTCTCCCGTTTTTCTTTGAAGTCTAGGATTCAACCCTAAGAAATCATCCTCCCCATCTCTAATAGGCTGACAGGCACCACTCCAATGACCTCCTCTTCTGCATCTTGGACATAGCCCTGGGGCATAAGGTGTAACAGATTTTACTATAGTTATCTCTTATCTTTTGTTAGAGCATTATCTCCTTGCTGCTGATTTTGTGCATCTATTGAAACGTATTGGTCTTCTCCTATTAACATTTCTATCGGGAAACCTTGCCACTATGTTTCTGCAAGCAGTTTCAACAGCTGTTTCTTGCCACTGAGCTTCCCCAATTAGCCATTGTTCTCCAGATAACACTGCTCTGCATCCCTGTCTCCAATAGTCTTAACTGCCTCTAAAGTTTTTCTAATGGTTAATGGTATCTCCATTTGCTCCTCAAATACGGGCAGGTTCTACAGATTTTGAAGCTCTTTTTATTAGGCTTAGGTTTCTCCTACCTTTTTCCCTTGTTCTTAAGTTTTCACTACCACTTGGTTATTCCTTTTTGGGGGGTTCTTTATGTTAGACTTAGTTCTCTTTTTTCCCTTGTTCTCAGATTTTTTGAGCAATTATTTTCTAGGTCACCACTACTCAATCTTTCCTCACTTTATTCTTTTTAAGCGTTTTTTTTTTTCTGTTACTATTAGACCCTGTTCATGAAGATACCCCCTGTGGCACACTAAGCGGCTTTTCTTTACTTTAGCTGTTTTTTTTTTTTTTTTTTTCCTCAATGGCGTCCCATTGTTTTTCAATGGTTCCCTGAGGGATTGCCGCACCCAGACCCCATTGCTACTAATCTGAATAGCTTTAGTTATGGCAATTACAATAACAGTGGCCTAGCTGCCAGGAGCAAGGAGATTGCTGAAAGGAAAACTATCAAGTGCGCATTAAAATTTTTATAGCGGCTTTTCACGTAGGACCGCTTCAAACGTGTTTTCACTTTCACTTTAATTAGACCGCGTTCCACGCGCCAGGACCGCTAATGGCGTGTCCCGATACCGGACCACCTTCCGTGTGTCCTTATTTTTATTTTAATTGGACCGCATTCCGCGTGCCCCCAGGACCGCTGATAGCGTGTCCTGATACCCTTTAACTGGACCGCATTCCGCGTATCCGGATAGTCGCTTTACCGCGAACGTCGAGGCGCCTCTCCTTTACCTGTTTACCTTTTTTGACTTCTTTACCTATTTACCTTTTTTTGACTTCTTTATCTGTTTACCTTTTTTAACTTCTTTACCTGTTTACCTTTTTTAACTTTTTTACCTGTTTACCTTTTTTGACTTCTTTATCTGTTTACCTTTTTTGACTTTTTTATAACCGGTTTAGCTTATTAAAAAAAAATTTTAAGATATCTTACCTTGTCCCTTTTATAGTCCCGGGTTTCGGCACCAGCTGTCGCGTCCCCTCTGCCCGCAGAGAGAGACACGGCAAATGTCTGAAGCTTTGGAAGTTTATTGTGCACAGGTTCTTTCCTACGCTTCTCTTACCCCTAGCTTCTTCGCACTTTCAGCTTTCCTTTTCCCAGCTCCTTCCACTCCCGCGTACTTCCTCCTTCCAGCTCCGTTCCCGCTGCTGCCGCGGCCGCCGTCGCTGCTGCTGTCGTCGCCGCCGCCGGTTCTTCCGTTTCTTCCGTCCCTTCCTCAGCTTCCCTCTTCCTCAGCTTCTCCCCCTCAGCTTCTCCCCTCTACTCTCCCACCCACCAGGCTTATATACACTTCAGTCAATCAGGGGAGAGTACACAAGATAAACGCGGACAGCTGCAGGCACAGGACGGGTGCACGAGGGGGGGGCATGCCCTAGTCACATCATTAACTAGCCAATTATTGGAATTCGCTGGTTGTTTACTGTATAGCTGGCCGCCTCTGGCTCAGCGTCAGGCGCCATCTTGACCATGCCCGAGGCTGGGGTTCCCGGAAAACCCCACATCTCTTAGGTTTGCCGTCCTCGTTGATGTCCTGCGGGTCGGGACACTAGAGAAGCACGCCAAGGCAAGCATATTAAGCAGGTTTATTTAAAGGGAATAATACAGACTTCTCCTGGCAGGGAGAAGGGGGCCATGGCTGATGTTCTAAAGTCCCCAGAAGTGAGCACACCCTACATCTTTTATAGGTTAAAGTCTCTTTTGTTCTTCAGTTCTCTCCCCCCTTATCTCTCCTTCCTGCCTTCGTGACTAGGCCTGGTTTTGCATTAAGTGAGAACCCATGGGCAGGGGGAGGGCCAAGGTGATTCAGGCAGATAAGGGCCCAGGGGGCATTAATTAGCAACTCCTTGTTTGCAGTCCTTGATAAGGGCAGGTAAATTTGGTAATCAATGGGCTCCGGAGATCTTTGACATTCCATTCTTCCAGGGGCAGTCTCCAACTTCCAAAGGCAGATGGCTTCATGGCTTCATTTCCTCGAATTGACCCGATTCCCTATTTCTACACTAACTACCTGTCCTTAATTCTGGCTTCACTAGGACATCTAAGTAGCTTTTCCACAGTTGCAAAGTTTAATGAGCTTTGTGTAGCTCTCAAGAAAGACCATTATTAAAAGTTATTCTAAAGTGGGCAGACACAGGAGAAGTGGAGCTGGTGAAATATTGTTGTTGTCTAGCATAAAAATGTCTTCCTTCCCAGGAGCTGTAAACCTGAGATCAAGATCAGAGTTGATAGGACTCTTACACAGATCCTCCTCATGCAGGGCATTGCCACAGCAGCAGTCCAGCATCCTGTTCCCTTGTACAGAAACGTTTCCATGCACCAGGCATGCCATAACAATGAGGTCATCACAGAACCCCAAACTCAGTCACTGCTATCCCATTCTCTGCCACCGCTTTCCAGACTGATCTGCAGGGGAATAGCTAACTACACCACAGAGCTGGGAAGCCTCTATTTCAGCTCATAGCACTGTTGAAGAACCTAGGTATCAGGACATCCCCACTTCAGAGATGAGGAGATCAGGGTTCAGAGGGTCTTAATCTTTCTTCCCAAGTCCACTGGTCTTGAAAGTGGTAGAACCAGTACATAAAGACCAATCCAGTCTCCAGAGGTGTGTTTTAAATTATTCTTGGTCTACCAGGTCACTAATAGTCTCCCTGAGGTACAAAATGATTATCATAGACCTTGAGAGGAAGAGGGAAATCAAAAAGGATGAAGACTCCCTGATAGCACCTCACAGAGACCCTGCACCAGTTAGTTTGTGGCCAAGGTTGGAAGAATTCTTGTCTGCTCACATCTTCTAGTTGTTTTCACACATTTATTTCCACATTGCCTTTGTAATTTTTACACTTGTTATTTTTTGTTTATTATTTTTCTTAAGTCATCTTGCCTGTTATACTTACAAAAGTGTATTTAAAACCTCAGTGGTTTATGGAAATTTTCAATAAAAATGAGTATCATTTTCCCCAAATAAAAAATTGACTTCAAAATCCCTACAACACTAATTTAATTACCAGTCATATTGATACCACAGTTTAGCGGTGATGAGTTCTGCTCCTTCTAATGTTGAAGATTGAACACTAGAGAAGCACACCAAGGCAAGCATATTAAGCAGGTTTTATTTAAAGGTAATAATACAGACTTCTCCCGGCAGGAAGAAGGGGGCCATGGCTGATGTTCTAAAGTCCCAAGAAGTGAGCGCACCCTACATCTTTTATAGGTTAAAGTCTCTTTTGTTCTCCAGTTTTCTCCCCCCTTATCTCTCTCTCCTTCCTGCCTACGTGACTAGGCCTGGTTTTGCATTAAGTGAGAACCCATGGGCAGGGGGAGGGCCAAGGTGATTCAGGCAGGCAAGGGCCCAGGGGGCATTAATTAGCATCTCCTTGCTTGCAGTCCTTGATAAAGGCAGGTAAATTTGGTAATCAATGGGCTCCGGAGATCCTTGACATTCCATTCTTCCAGGGGCAGTCTCCAACTTCCAAAGGCAGATGGCTTCATGGCTTCATTTCCTCGAATTGACCCGATTCCCTATTTCTACACTAACTACCTGTCCTTAATTCTGGCTTCAATATGTGCACCATTCCAAATCATTCATCTGAGGCAGAGTCTTCAGATTGAGCTTTTGGGAATTGGAGTTACTGGGTCACACCAGAACCCAAATTATCCCTGTGATCTTCTGCCACATGCAGTTATCCAGGCACTCCTTCAATTTTCTTTGCACTCTGAGAGCAAAGTGAGGGAAGTCCCAACTTCCTTCATCCAGGAGGCCAGGAAGATGTCCTACCCCAAATGTAGTCGAGTTCACACACTTCAAAACCAGGTTCCTGGTTCTGGTCAATGCATCCTTAGTTTCCAGCCACATACTATTTTAGATGTGATCTAATTCAAGGGTCATGCTTCTTTCCAGCAACTTTTTTTCTGACCACTGAGTCATGTCATGACTCCCAATTTAACTCTTCTGTGATTATTGCTTGTTAAGTGCTCTAAGAAGAGGAAACCAGGTTTACATAGTGTACCCAGGAAGGTGGGCAGTACAAGGCTGAGCAGTCACATCTTTTCCCACTGTCCTACTGTCCATTTGCTTCTCAAATGTCTACCAGAGACAAATCTCCATGGAAGAACAAAGGAGTCACCAAAGGAAAAAGGGACCTTTGATAGCATGTAGGAAAATGCCCTTAGTGTAAAGAGAAGCAAGCCAGCCCTGAGGGCCTTTGTCTCACCATCTTGCACAACCAACTGGGGCACAGTATATTGAATCAATGTCCCCTGACTCCTGGCACATGTTTATCATTTATTCAACTGAAAACATTTCCACCACAAATTACATTGGGCTTCTAGCTCCAAGGACAGATGATAAACCCTTCACTCTAGAATAATCTAATTTCTGTAATATGACAATGCAGTCACAATGAAATTCTCACCTGGGAGATTAACCACATGATCGGCTAGACACTAATAATCCTATAGAAATAGAAAACACAGGCTTGGGTTACCTAAAAATATCTAAAAAGTCCCACCTCATCCCACCCTCCTCCTAAAAACTCCAAGATTTTTCATCCTATGACTGGGAAAGGCTTTATGTGACCATTTAAACCAGATGATCCACATGGACTAAATTTTATCTTTCTTAGAAAGCACTATGGAGGGCTGAGGAGATAGCTCAGTCAGTAGAGTGCTTGCCTTGCAAGGACAAGGCCCTGGGTTTGATCCCCAGCACCACAAAAATAAAAAATAATAAATAAATAAATAAATAAAAGAAAGCACTATGGAGTCACTGTTTCTTTCAGGAGTCAGGCTGTGGCCTGTGCTCTTTTCTCTCACAGTCAGCCATTCTACTCCCTGTTGTTCAGCTCTATATTACAACTGAGCTTCTGTCTGGCTACTGGGTCCTCTCAGCAGTGTTGGTGGGGGATAACCAAGAGGGGAGGCTGCTTCCCACCATTCAAGATTCAGCATAACTGCACAGGAAGAGAGCTGAATGGGGGCAAGTGACACAAACATTCTAAGAGGTCAAAGGTCTGTATCATTCAAGGGGTGAGCTTGTGCCAAGAAAACAGGACTCCAAGGAAGACTGGTGTTGTTGGAAAGGGATGGGAAAAAAACAGAATTCCTTCCCCAACCAAAAATCCTCTGCACTCACTCTGGTTTTACTATTTTGGGAAAGATCTTTAAATTTTGAGGAATATTTTTATACTAGCTAAAAACTAGAGGAACCTAAATATTCAAGAGGAGCAATATGACTGAATCAATTGTTACAAGGTTCCACAACTCTTATGCAGAATTAAGAATGATAATTAAAAATATTGTGGTTTAAGTAACTCAGAAAATAACTCATATGTAAAAAAAATAGAAAATTGCATGTATGATGAGATTACTACTGTGCCATCTGATGATGTACTTGCTGAGCAAAAGATCTCAAACATATTCAACTTTAGTGCTGGTAGTAAACTTGTGGGGTGGTGTTCAGAAAAATAGAGATATGTGACCTGATTAGACTCACTGTCCTGTCCCCACTTAGAGCCTCAGAGCTGCCTGGGACACCCAACTATCTCCTGCAAACCCTACACTGCTGCCACTGGAACTAATGTTAGGAAGCCCATCTAGGTGTGCCTAACCTGTCCTGCCCCATGGAAGGTGCCATGCTAAGAATAATGGCACTGGATATTGCAGAATCCAAGTCATCTTGAGGGTTTTTCCCCTAAATATTCAGAATTAAAATGAATATTCCCTTGGGACTGAATGTGTCAATGTTGTCTGGGTATTGAGCCCTGACCCAGACCTCAGGAATTTTACCATCCAGGGTGAATATTCACAAATGAACCTTTTGCTTCTGGCTGATCCTCTAGGATTGTAAGGGAAATCAAGGGTGCCAGACTATGTTGCCAGCCACTGCTGCAGTTTTCTGAGTGTTTTTCTCTCTCTCCCTCTGCCTAAAACCTCTCAGCAGGACTGCATAAGGAAGTTCCTTCATCAGCACTGTTGAAGGTCATATGTTGATATGCTGCTTGTTACCACTAGGATGAAACTAGAGTCCTGGTTCCCTTATTGTCATTACTTCTTGTTAAGGCTGATATTTGCACTGGTGAGAAAATCCTAGGAGATTGTGGGCCATGTCTGACATGCCCAAGTCTGTGCCAGTCTTCAACTCAGCACCTAGTCCAATGTGCCCAAAAGAAATGGCTGAAAAATTAAACCTCAATTAGCCAAGTTTTGACTCCCAGAGGGACATGGCAGGCCATGGCTGGGAGGACTTTGGCCATATTTTTTCCAGCCTAAGTTTGGCTTAGCAAGGGAAATGGTCTTTTGCAAAATGGTCTTAGTTAGGGAAGTGGCCCATTCCTCATATCAAGACCTGAGAAGCAGGACTGGCAACCATTAGCTTACACTACATAAGGGAATGTGGGCCTTCTGGTCCCAACATGTTGCATTTTCTGTTGTATCTCATGCCTCTATTCCCTCTCCTTACCCCACATCCATTTTTCTCATCATTGTGGACAAGACAGCTGTGTATTGGGCATACATGAAATCCTGGGTATGTGCCTTAAGCTTCCTAGTCAATCTTCCAAGATAAACATTTTTTCAATTTCAAAAATGGAGTAATGTGGCCTCTGAAAGTCACATAATATCCTGACATGACCAGGTTTGCTCACATATTGCCTTCATTATAATCTCTTACACTCACATAATACCCTCACTGTGACCTCTTATACTGATATGCTACATTACTCTGGTCTCTGACATTCATATACCTTACTTGGCTTCTGACACTCACATAACACCCTCATCATGGCCTATAACACATAGTATTTTCACTAACTTCTGACACTCAACTAATGCCCTCACTGGGGCCTCTCATTCTCACATATGCTCAATGTGACATCTGATATTCACATAATATCCTACTGTGGCTTTCACATTCACATAATACCCTCACTTGACCTCTGACTCTCACAAAATATCCTCACTCTTATGTTGACATTCGTATAATATTGACACTGTGATCTTGACAGTCACATAATATCACTGTGGCCCATGCCACTGACAAAGTATACTCACTATGGCATCTGATGGTCTCAAATATACTTACAATGTTCACATATATTCATATATTTTTCAGAATAGTCCTTGAGATGGAAAATTTTTCCTGTGACCTCTGACATTAAAAAAATATCTTCTCATTTACAAAATGTCTTTCACATATTATACTCACTTCACATGAGTTCCTCACATAATACACTCAGTGTGACATAAAACACTGATATAATATCATATATATCTGTGGCCTCTGACACAGAATGTCCTCAATCAATCTCTGACACTTAGATAATTCCTTCATTGTTACCACTGACACATTATATTCCTGTTGTGACCTCAGACACACATAATAGCAAAATTGTGGCTTTCTACACACATTCTCAGTGAGGTCTTTGAATCTTACATAATATCTTAAATGTGGCCTATGACACTGGTATAAAATCAGTGTCCTTTGTGGCCTATGACACTGACACTTTATATTCTTAATGTGACCTCAGACCCTCACATAATACCAAAATTGTGGCTTCCTACACACATATTATACTCAGCGAGGTCTTTGAATCTTACATAATACCTTAAATTTGACCTATGACACTGATATAAAACCCTCACTTGGTGTCTGACACTGACATATCATTCTGATTTTTATACTCACATAACACAATCACTGTGGTCTCTGACTCTCATACAATTTGCTCACTGTTATCTCTGACATTCACATATTACCATACTGGAACTTCTGATATAAAACCAACAATGTGACCTATAAAACACAAAATATACTCTCTCTCCCTGCTGCCTGAACCCCTTCACAACTTGACCTGTACACTGACATAATATTCTCACTGTGACCTCTGATCTTCATATATTATACTCTGTGACTTCTGACACATAATTACATCAGTATGATCACACTCACATAATACCCTCAGTGTGACCTCAGGCACTTTAAACTTACCCTAAGTTTAAACATTGTCATTGAAAAAATACCCTAATGTGATCTCTGATCCTCAAAAATGCACTCACTGATTTCTCACACTCATATAATACCCTCAGTGTAACCTCAGATACTAATATAACACCTGCATACTCTCTCTGACACATAATACCAAAAATGTGGCCTCTGACACTCAGAATATTCTCATTGGGGCTTCTGATACTCACCTAATACCTTCACTATGCCTATTGTCCATCACAGAATACCTTCATTCTGCCCTCTGACAATTATAAAATATCCTCAGAGAGCAGTCTTACAATATTTTTACCAGACATCTGACATTATATAATTTACTCACTGTGACTCAAACACTCCCATAATACCTTCATGTGGCCTCTGGCATTTGCATACTATCCTCACTTGTCCTCTGATACTGACATAATATCCTTACTGTTCTTGTGTCACTCACATTCTACCCTTACTGTGGACTATAATCACACAAAAAACATTCTCACTATGTCCTCAGGCACTCGCATATTATTGTCACATGGCCTCTGTCACCCACATAATATCCTCACTGTGGCCTGTGACATGAACCCAGGATAGTCAGTATGATCTCAGACATAAAGTAGTCTCCTGTGGCCACTGAAACTCACATAATACCCTCATTTTATCCTATTCCATTCACATAATATCTTCACTTGGCAGCTGAAACTCACATAATACCCTACTGTGTTCTCTAACATTCACATAACACCCTAATTCTGACCTGTGACACTGTTAATACCATCACAGTGACATGTCTCACTCATATTATTTCTTTAGTGTGACCTGAGACACAAACCTGATACCCTCAATGTGTCCTCTAATTGACATTATATCCTCACTGTGGCTTCTGATGCTCAAATAATTATCTCAGAGTGACCTCAGACACTGACATAATACACTCACAGTACCCCTGACACATAATATCCTACCTGGGTCATCTGACACTGCAATAAAACTCTCACTGTGACTTCTGGCACTCACATAAATACCTCACTCCGGTCTCTGACACTCACATAATAGCATAACAGTGGTCCCTGACACTATTAAAATAACTCACTGGACTCTGACACTACATAATATTTTAGCATGACCTAGTAAACTAATATAATGTACTTACTGTGACACTGAACACTCAATTACTATCTTCACTGTGTCCTATGACACTGACATAATATCCCATTTTGTCCTCTTACATTCATTTAATAATATGAATATGACCACGGACACTCAAATAATATTCTCAATTTGGCCTCTTCTCTGATACTCACATAATACCCTCACTGTTGCCTGTGACACACATTATATTCTTACTTGGTCTCTGATGTTTATAAGATAGCTTCCATGTGGCCTCTGACATTTACACAATGTCCTCACTTGGCCTGTGACTCTAACAAAATACCCTCATCATAACATGCTACAGTCATAAGATACCCACAGTATGGCCCCTGATGTTGAAGATATTTTCTCATTATATTCTGTGACACATAATATCCTCACTTTTCCTGTCACTCACATAACACTCTGTGTGATTTTGATATTCATATATTACCCCCACTGTGAACTCTCACACTCAAACAATACTCTTACTCTGACCTTTGACACTGACTTAATACCTTCAGTGTGGACTCAGATTATATCCTAAGTGTGACCACTGACACTCACATGGTACACTCACTGTGGCCTGTGATGTTTACATAATACCCTCATCATGACTTATGACTCTCATATTATAACCTCATTGTGACCTCTGATGCTGATATAATATACTCACTGTGTTCTCACATAATAACCTCTCTGGGATCTCTGACACTTGTAATACTCTCAGTGTGAACTCTGACACTCATATAATAACCTCACTGTGACCTCTGATTCTGATATAATATTCTTTCTGTGACTTCTGGCTCTCACATGATTCCCTCAAAATGGCCTCTGGCACTCACATAACACCTTCACTTTGTTTTTTGACTCTCAAACATTTTACTCAATTTGCTCTCTCTTTCACATAATACCTCACTGTGACTTCTGACACTCAGGTAGTAACCTCTGTTTTACCACTGATGCTCACCAAATACCTACATGGTGATCCCTGAAGCTCACATTATACCATCAACATGACTTCTTGCTCACATAATATCCCCATAGTGACCTCTGACACTGAAAGCATATCCTTCTTGTGACCTCTGCCACTCAAAAAATACCTTCAGTGTGACTTCAGGTACAATCATGATACTTTTACTGTGGCCTCTAAAACTGACAAAATAACCTCACTTTTTTCTCTGATACTCATATCTCCTCATAGTGACTTCTGAAACTCATACAAAACACTAAGAGTGACAAAACAACCTTACTATGACCACTGACACTGACATAATATAATTATTTCTTCCTATACTTTATCTCCCTATGACATGTGACACTCAAAGAATATCTTCACTGTGACTCTGATAGTCACAAATTAGCCTGACTTGACTTATGACACTCAACAATATCTACACTCTGATATCTCACACTCCCAAAATAAGCTTATTGTCACTAGTGACACTCAAAAATATCCTCACTTGCCCTTTGACAGTAATGTCATACCCTCAATGTGACATTTGACACATTGTACCCTCACTCTGACCTCTGACACAAATGTCCTCCATTGATCTCTATCACTGACAGAACACCCTCATCTAACATCTCACACTCACATATTACCCTCACTGTGACTTCTATCACTTACTACCCTTACTGTGGTCTATGACACTAATAAAATATACTCACTGTGGTCTCTGACAGACACATAATACCCTCCTTTGGCCTCTAACTCTGAAATAATATCCTCAGTGTGACCTCTGTTACTCACATAATAATCTCAGTGCAACCTCTCTCACACACATAATATCCTTACATGGCCTGAGTCACTACATAATACCCTCAATGTGTCTTCTGGCTCTCACATAGTTCCCCTTCTGAGCCCTGTGACACTGAAATAATACTCTCAATGTTCTTTTTTAGAAACTGACATAATACCTCTGTGGCCACTCATACTCACATTATGTACTCACCTTGACATTCACATTATTTTCTGAAATGACTTTGGACACTTTTATTTATCTTCACTACTGCCTCTGGTACTTACCTAATTTCCTTATTTGTTATGTGACATTCACATGATATCCTCACTGTGAGTCTGATAGTCACATAATATCCTCACATGACCTCTGACACACATATAATGTCCTCACTGTGACCTCTTATAATCACAATATAACCTCACTGGGACCTCTGTGACTTATGTAATACCCTCAATTTGGATTATAAGATTCACAAAATATTCTCACTTGGCCTTTGACACTAATGTAATTTTCTCACTTTGACCACTGACACTCAAATAATAACCTCATTGTGATCTCACTCATATTATGCACTCAATTTGACCTCTGACACAGACATTATATCCTTTATTGGCTTCTAACACCTAATATCATTAATGCAACCTCTGACACATAATAACTATACTGTGACCTCTGGTATTCACATAACACCCTCACTGTACCATGGACACTCACATAAATCCCCAATTCTGGTCTCTGACAATCACATAATACACACATTTTTATTTCAGACACAGACTACTACCACTCTGATCTCTGTCACTCACATAATATCACACTGTGTCCTCTGAAAGTCACATATATATTATCACTGGGTCCTCTGACATGCATAAATATCCTCACTTTGACCTCTGATATTGACATAATATCCTCATTGTGATGTCTGAAACTGATACAATATCCTCTCTGTGAATTCTTACACTCATAATGTCATCATTTTGATCTGTGTTACTGACATAGTATCCTTATTCTAACCTGTGATATTCACATAATACTCAAAGATTGGCCTCCTATACACATATTATATTCAAGGTGACTTGTCATGCACATAATACCTTTTTGTGACTGGACACACACACATCATGCTTGCAATAAAGTCTCTGACACTTATATAATATTCACATTTGGTCTTTGATATTCATATAATAAATTCAATCTGGCTTGTGACAATCACATAATATTCTAACTGTGACCTCTGTCAGTCACTTAATATACTCACTTTTGTCCCTGATATTTACATAATATCCCCACTTGGCATCTGAAACTCATAAAATGCCATCACTATTACCTTGATACTCATGTAACACTCTCAATGTGGCCTCTAATTTTCATCAAATACCTTCAATGTGGCCTTATCCACTCACATACAATAATTGTCACCTCTGACACTCACATAATACACTCACTGTGGTACAAGATGGTCACTGTGATTTGGGACACTCATAATATCCTCATGCTGGCCCCTGATGTGACAAAATATTCTCACTGTGGCCACAGACACCCAAATAATTCCCACAGTGTTCTCCCTGTGATTGACAGTATATCCCAACTGTAGCCTCATACTGCTGGGGTCCAGCCCTAGCAAAAGTCCATGGATTCCACACTGGTAAACGGGGCGTGGGGAGACAGCATCAGTGATGGGTGGAGAATGAAAGACACAGACTCTAGTTCTGGTGCAATCAATCCCACTTTATTCTGGGGAAGGCTGGGTTTATATACATTTTTCTTCAGGCTACAATGACAGTCTTATGGTTAATATTAAAGAAGTTTCCAAAGCATAGGCAGAAAACAACAACCTTACAGATTATCCTTACCTAATCACAATTGTTTTAAGAATATCTAACTACGTCAATTAGCTAATACAATATTTTCTTCCTTAATATCTAAACTCTATGTGACCTAAGACTATTCTTATTATTTTCACAGTTATTATTCTCATGGTTAAAACAATAGACAAGTAATCTCATGTGACCATCTCTACTAGGTCCATCTGGTTAATATCTAAATTGTTGAGTTAAGGGTTACAGTAGGGCAGTCATCCCAATTGTAATTGTGTACCAACGTTTACTATAGGGGTGACATATTATTTGAGGAAGGTAGGAAAGTTGTGAAACCTTATTCTCTTACCTCACCACCACACATGAACAAAACCATCGTTAAAATTTAACCAGCCTGTTGGAGAAAAAGGCAGATCTACAACTATTTTCTCCAGAGGCTTTCAGGGAATCATTGCATGGTTGCAAAATTATTTTTAATTTTGTTAGTGGTAAAGACCCATTGTTTTTCAAATTGTAAGTAATATTTTCTGGAATTTTTGTTGTATTCCCCTCGTCTCCTTAAGTAATCCGTTCAGACAGAAATGAGTAATATATTATCAGAAAAACACAGCAGGAAAAAAAAAAAAAAAACACTATGCTCCGGAGCAAAACATCCAGCAATTCCTTTTAGGATGAGCCTTTGCAATCATCCTCCAGAGGATGTTTGTCAAGCACTGGATGGAATTCCAGATGCCTCCGCAGCGCCCCTTTTTTATTTTGTAAAGTGAAGAGGCCTCCTTGAATTTTTATTCTTTTGACTAGTCTGAGGATTACTCGGAGGACGAGTGGAAGACAAAGAATTAAAATTAAAATACATACTCCAATCAAGCCATATTGTAATATTGTATTTAGGAATGTACTATTAAATATAGTTGTTTTTATATTATGAAACATTTGGGAGGCCAAATTATCTGCTGGAACAACCGAGAGATGAGCCTGACTCAACATTTTTATTTGTAGTTGTAAAGCATTGATATCTGGTGCTATATTAGTATTATTCCAAACTCCTCTAAGGTGAGTTTTAACTTGTTCCCAATTAGTATTATTATCAACCTTTAAGGGAGTAATACAAATCCATTTATAGTTAGCATGACATCTAGTGGTCATTCTAGATTGAATATTTTGAATCTCATTTCCCATAAAGAGAATAGCTTCTTCAAGAACATTAATTCTTGTTTCTAATTTTTTATCAATTTGTTCTTGTGCCACTTAAGCCACAGAGACATTATGAGATAAATCATTTACGTGTGAAGCAGTATGAATTTCCTGTACAAGCGCTGTGGTCGAGAGAGCTAAGGAAGTGATTATACTGATTAAAGCTGTTATTCCTAGGATCAAAGCTGCAACAAATCTTTTTGGTCTTAAAGTTCATTAACTGTTTTAAAACTTTCAACACCTGGGTCATCATACCAAGATTCCTGTAAGATTTACTGGCAATATAATATAATTAGGCTGATGTACAATTAAAAACACCTTTAAATCATTAGACATGGTTGAATTAATACAATTAGTAAGAACACAATCATGGCAATAAATGTTATAAGCTTCCTTATTTTTAGTGATATTGAAATTATTTATGGTAGACATAAGAATAACATGAGGAACATTTATACAAGCATGTACTCCAAAGTAATTAGGTTTACGTAACTTAGGTCTTTGTAGTAATACTATATTAGTAGCTGCTAATAGTTTATACAAGTCAGAAAAGTAAGAGAATTTACCATTTATAAGGTCACTCCGATAGATGGGTGTTACCCATCCAGGAGTAAACCATCTATGAATAGGCTCATTGGTAAGAAAAGGGTTAAAATTAAAATGTGCCATTTTATTCCATTTTATCTTTAACCAAAGTTTATAATCAAAATCAGGAGAAGACACAGAATAATCTGTAATAGTAGTAGCAGAGCCTTGTGGCTTAACCTGTAATGCAGTATGATGAAAACCACATTCAAACCATTTTGGCAAATCTATTTCTACATTGAGTAGATTCTAAGATCTGTATTTATGACTGTTAAAGTCGTCACACAGTTTAAAGGGAGGCAGTAAAGCCACTGAAATATTTGTATCATTATAATTAGCATATCCAAGTGAGGTTATCTCTGGGGACCATATATCTCTTTTGTTGTCTCTTCTCCTGGAGAATCAGTAATGTAAATCCTATAACTTAAAGGGAGACATCCCAATGGCACATGTAGATTATCTGTACTAAAGCACATTGGTGTCTCTTCAGTAATTCCATGAAATGTAATTGTAAATGCTATTTTATGTGGTATTAAAGAATCTGAAATCCCTCCAAGTAATTGAGGCTCATTAGTACATACTTTAATATTAGATCTGCTCCAAGTAGTTGGATGCAGTAAGGGAGGATTTGGAAAATAGGTCCAGTAAGCTTTCCCTTCATTATCATAAGCATGAATAGGCAGTACCTGAGTCAAAATGAGAGCAATCAATGCAAAAAACAAAGCCTCTGGGGTTTTAGGTTTCCCGGAGGTGTTCACCATGTGTTCAGCAGCAGCAGTCAGGCATTTCACTTGTCCCCAAGTCGGTAGGTCTGAGTTGCGAGTTGCAGATGATTGTGCAAGAAGCAACTTTTACATCTTAAATACTAACCCGTCTTTGTCCGTCTGATTGGGTTGGTAAGGGATCCAATACTTTTTGTTCTTCCTCCTTCGAATAGGGCTCATTGTAGTGATGTATCAATCTGTCTGGAATCCACAAAGGTGTTTCCGCATCCTGTGGAAATACACAAGCATAGCCTCGACCGGATGTTAGCAAGATGTCAGGTCCTCTCCATTTACCAGATAATAAATCTTTCCATTTTACTAAACTTTGTTTTGACCTTTTACTTTCCCAATGTCTCATCATTGCAGTATTTCTCTCCTTGTCAGTATTTAGATGATTTAAAACAAATAAAGCATGTTGTAAAATATGATGTGGGGAAGAGTATTTAAGCTCTCCCTCTTTTAGTTTATTTATTTGTATTTGTAATCTTTGATGGCTCCTTTCTACTATTGCTTGTCCTTGTGGGTTATAAGTAATTTCCTGTAGAATGAGAAATATTAAACCTGGAACAGAAATCTTTAAATGTTTTTGATGTATAAGCAAGAGCATTATCAGTTTTTAATTTTTTAGGCATTCCTAAAACAGAAAAACAAAGGAATAAATGTTGAATCACATCCTTGTAGGCTTCCCCAGTTCTGGCTGAGGCCACAATAACATGAGAAATGGTATCAACTGTAACATGAACATAAGACAATTTTCCAAATTCTGATATATGAGTTACATCCATTTGCCATAAGACATTAGGTGAAAGTCCTCGAGGATTAACTCCCATCTGTGGAGAAGGAATAAATTTAGGACAAACCTGACAATTTTTAACAATAGTTCTAGCTTCTTCTCTAGAAATATGAAATTGCTTTTGTAAGGCAGATGAATATTGATGATGATTTTTGTGTGATATAATAGCTTCTTCTATAGCTGTTAAAATAAAATTTTTAGTTAAGTGATCAGCATGGGTATTCCTCTGAGCAAGGGGACCAGGTAATCCGGAATGTCCCCGAATATGACCTATAAAGAAATGTGAAGTTCTGTTATGAATTAGATATTGAAGTTCTTGTAACCTATGTATAATTTTAGATGAAAAGGAGAGTGTTGCTGTTTCTATGGTTGGAAACAGTTTAACAATGTATAGTGAGTCTGTGTACAAGTTAAAGGGTTGAGCAACAGTATTGAAAGCATAGATGACTTCTTCTAATTCAGCTCTTTGTGCAGAAGTTTCTTGTGTCCATTGAACTGTGGGTTGAGAATTAATTATTGTAACTGCTTTTCCATTTGATGACCCATCTGTAAATATTAACATAGCATTGTTAATTGGAGATGAGGAGCACCATTTAGGAAATATCATTTCTGTTTGATGTAAAAAATGTAGTAAAGGATTATTGGGCAAGTGGAAAGAAATTTTTCCTGTAAATTTAGAAATGCAATAGCCCATTCATCATCAATTGGTAATAATTGATCAAATTGTTCTCTTGTGTAAGGAATAATTATTTCATGCATTTCACAAGCAAACAATTCTTTACTTCTAAATCTGGCCTTTAATACCAAAGAAGCTACCATAGTAGGATAAGACATTAACATTTTCTTTCCTGATACTGGTAAGTGTATCCATTCAAGTGGATCATTTTGCCATAAACAACCTGTTGAGTATGTTTCATTTTTAGCACAATAAAAACCCAAGGCAAGTTATAATTAACTTGTTGCATGTAATGTTTTTGAATTGCAGTTTCAACAACTTGCAAGGCTTGTTCTCCTTCTTTAGTTAATACTCTACTTGAGTTAGGATCTGAATCACCCTTTAGTATTTCAAACAAATGTTTTAAATCATTAGTTGAGAGTTTTAAATAAGGTCTAATCCAATTTATATCTCCCAATATTTTTTGAAAATCATTTAACGTTAGTAGTTTGTCTTTTCAAATTTGTAACTTTTGAGAGCTGACAATCTGTTTTTATAGTTCTTCCTAGATAATTATAAGAAGGTTCCTGTTGAATTTTTTCAGGAGCCACTATCAGACCCCACCTCTGTAAATCTTTAATCAAATCCTGTAATATTATTTGTAACAAATGGCTTTGAGAATGTGCAATCAATGTATCATTCATATAGTGAATTATATAGCAGTCTGGATACTTTTGTCTACAATTAATTAAAGCTTGATCTACAAACTTTTGACATAATGTTGGACTATTTTTCATTCCTTGAGGTAATACTTTCCATTGAAATCTTTGATAAGGCCTTTGTAAGTTAGGCGATGGTAAGCTAAAAGCAAAACGCCGTCTTTCTAGTTTAGCTAAAGGGATAGTAAAGAAGCAATCTTGTAAATCAATAACTATAATATGATAGCTTTCAGGGACAGCCATAGGAGAAGGACATTCTCCACTAGCTGCAGAGTATAAGGGGAAGTAGGTCCTAAATCTTTTACAGCTCCTTTTAGTTCTTTTAACATTTTAAAAGAGAGAGAGGCTCCCATTGGGGCTCTCCTCCCCCATCTATAGCCCATACTATAGGGCAACAAATACTAACATCTCCCTGTTTTTGTGCCTCACTAACAGCACCTAGAAATCCTACCTTTTGGACTTTCCTTTTTATTTTATCTGGGGGTTTAGGAAGGGCTGGCACAACAGGAGCTACCAAAGGTGGATTCTCATTATGATATCTGAAAGCGGCTTCTTCCAAGTCCTCCTCATCAGACGGGGAGAGCTGATCAGGTAGACCTTTCTCCTTTTTGCAGCCTTCATCATCCTCTGATTCACTTTCACTTTCGCTCTGAGCTTCCTCTGTATATTTTTTAACCGAGTCTGTCAGCAAAGTCTCCTTTTCTGATGTTTCGTCTGGTGATCTTACCCTTTTACTTAGCTGCTGACTTTCATGTCTAGGGTCTAAAGAGTCCCTAAAATGATTCCACAACGCAAAAGAATCCACAGGGACTCTTTCATTGCCATATAATCTATGATGTGCATGCATAGCATTGCCTACCTTTTTCCAGGTATTAACATCTAAAGTACCTTGTTCAGGAAACCAAGGGGCACATTCTTGCACAAAATAAAAAAAAAAATCTTTTTAATTGAGCTGTTTCTACATGCGTTCCTCATTTGGTTAATAAGTACTTAGCAATATCAATAAATAATGCTCTTTCTTTACTTTCACTACCTCCCATGGTAGCTGTTCTGTCTATCCCTGCCTATCCTTTCTCGGCCTTCTCTACCAAGGGGTCCACGGCACCCCAGGCAGGATCCTAGCTGTCTGGAAAAGGAAAGAAATTAATATTAATAAATGGGTGGTTTACCAGAGGGCCCCACTTTGGGCGCCACTTGCCGGGGTCCAGCCCTAGCAGGAGTCCATGGGTTCCACACCAGTAAATGGGGCACAGGGAGACAGCATCAGCGATGGATGGAGAATGAAAGACACAGACTCTAGTTCTGGTGCAATCAATCCCACTTTATTCTGGGGAAGGCTGGGTTTATATACATTTTTCTTCAGGCTATAATGGCAGTCTTGTGGTTAATATTAAAGAAGTTTCCAAAGCATAGGCAGAAAACAACAACATTACAGATCATCCTTACCTAATCACAATTGTTTTAAGAATATCTAACTATGTCGATGAGCTAATACAATAGTTACTTCATTAATATCTAAACTCCATGTGACCTAAGACTATTCTTATTATTCTCAGGGTTATTATTCTCCTGGTTAAGACAGTAGACAAGTAATCTCATGTGACCATCTCTACTAGGTCCATCTGGTTAATATCTAAATTGTTGAGTTAAGGGTTACAGTAGGGCAGCCGTCCCAATTGTAATTGTGTACCAACCTTTATTATAGGGGTGACATATTCTTTGTAGGAAGGAAGGAATGTTGTGAAACCTTATTCTCTTACCTCACCACCACACATGAACAAAACCATCATGAATATTTAACCAGCCTGTTGAAGACAAAGGCAGATCTACAACTATTTTCTCCAGAGGCCTTCAGGGACTCATTGCACGGTTGCAAAATTATTTTTAATTTTGTTAGTTGTAAAGACCCATTGTTTTTCAGATTGTAGGTAATATTTTCTGGAATTTTTGTTGTAATCCCCTCATCCCCTTAAGTAATCTGTTCAGACTGAAATGAGTAATATATTATCAGAATACACAGCAGAAAAAACACCATGCTTTGGAGCAAAACATCTGGCAATTCCTTTTAGGATGAGCCTTTGCAATCATCCTCCACAGAATCTTTGTCAAGCACTGGATGGAATTCCGGAAGCCCCCTGCAATGGAAACATTTCTGTTTTGATATTGAGGTTTTGCCAATGTAGGGTCTTCACACTTGAATATTTGCAGACCTTTCGGTGATTAAATTTCTGAGATTGTGGAGAACTCTTCCTTTAGAGAGTCAGGGATTAGTGTTGCATATCCCAGGATCAACTGTCTTAAATTGTAGTTCGTGGGGGAAGGTGCTGTGAAATTGGGAAAATCTTAACTCATGTTTTTTGTGCCAGAAAAAATAGGAATCAACATACATATATTCGGCTGTCCCTTGGGAGCAGCAGAAAAGAGACAGAAATTTGCAAGGTCATTGTTGTCCTTAAAAGGTGAATGAGGGTCGGTGCTCATGGTTGCATAGTGAATGAACAGGCAAAAAGTACTTCCTATATTTTTGGTGTATGTTGGGGCTGAATATATGTTGTGGGTTTTGTGGGTTGACCATGAATGATGGCAAGTTTCATAGTGTCTCCTCACCGAAGTAGTTTTCCATTATCAACACCATTCAGCTTTTCTGCCCCCCAAATATCCTTTCTCCTCTTTTGAATATTCAGCTTGGAAGTTTTGAAATATTCCACTTTCAGCACGGTCTATGTTCAAAGCTGGTGTTATGCCCTGTGGAACTGTGCTCAAAATGCCATTACCAGGATGTGATTTCATCCCCCAACTTGTGTTGTGCTTCCTCCTCGGGCTGGTAAGAGGACTCCTGGCAATATCCCACAGGCTCTTGTGACAGAGAGGTATTTTTCTGGTCAAGAAGATGAGCCATTTTGTGATTACAGATTGGCAAGACATTTCTGCATCTTGTGGAGATTTGCTGTGACCCTGGAAAATTCCCAGCAGGTAAGTTTCTGGGTGCAGCCTAGTTGTAAGGCAACAGCCAAGGAGGAGGATTCCAGCAGTTGGAGTGAGCACAGAACAATTCTCCTTGCATGTCAGGTTTGACCTGTCCTCCTTCAAATATGCTGAGTGAATGACTCCCTCCTCTCTTCATGAGCCACCAGAGGAGCCACTCACCTTCACATGGAACATGTACGTCCCATGTACCAGCTGTCTCCTTTCCAGATGTCATAGGTTAGGTGGAGAAACCCCACAGATGGAATGTGATGTGACCTAAATCAATGATTGCCTAAAACATGGCACTGTACTGCATGCTCTACTGAGCCCATCTCTCCCCACCCATCTCTCCCTGAGGCTATTAGGTACATAGGCTAGTGTCCTGAGTCTGAAGAAAACCCAGGTTGTCCCAGTCCTGGAGGTGTGGGGAAGCAGAGCAAATCCAATTGTGCCAGTGCTAAGAGTTTTGACCCAAGTGCTTTAAAGCACCCGTCGGTACCAGCTTGTTCCACTGGAATTTGTGAGGGTTAATATTTTGCATCTGGAGCCAGATGAGTGCCTGTCAGCATGAATGGTGTGGCCAACATAGCACAGCCCCACCTCGCAGACCTGGGTGGAAGTGCGAGCTCTCAGTGGGATCCCTTGTCCTGTCTGGATATGGGGGGATTTATCAGTCACAGGACTCCATACCATTTACAGCCTAGTTCCTCATCGCCTGGGCAACAAGGATACACTCATTTCTTCAAAAACCCAATACCCTGGCACCCGCTCCCTTCACCTATCCTCTTACACTCACAGCTGAGCTGCCTAATGTCTTGAATGTGGGTTTGAAGTGGCCAGGATTTGAATGATCTCTGGTTGCCATGGGAACTGTGATGCCACCATGTTCTCAAGCTGCTCCTCTGTGACCTCAGGTGGAATCTGGGGTGCAGACGCCATATCACTGGAGCCACTCAACAAAGTTCATGTTGCCCAAGGCTTCACAAACACCCTGGAGAGTGCAATCAAGTGCCTTCTCCTACCAGAGCCTGGAAAACCCGCACCTTTCACAACCAAGCTGACCAATGCCTGCTCCTTCCCCTTTGATTTGTGGAGTTCTCCCATGTATGGCTCTCATGTCACAGGAGAACTGCTAACCAAATTTTACATTTTTCTGATTGGAATTGATTGCGACAGAATGAATGAAGGATCAAGGATATAACTTTAGTCACTTTTCTCTCTGTAATAAATCTTGAGAGTAATAACTGAAAACATAACAAGGAGAAGATGAAAATTGGATGAGGAAGGTTTTCTTTCTGCCAACACGTTTCTGTTCTGGGACCCCAGACCACATGAGCCAACACCACATGCCTTTGCCTGTTTATAACTCCCAACAGTGTCTGGCTAAATTGCTGAAGCATGCCCTACTGAGGGAAAAAGGGCTTGCACAGGAGGCATAACTACCTCTCCCTCACCCATTCCTGAGATGAGGGGCAAGATCCAGCACCTGAACTGGCTTGTGCATTATGCACAGCTCTCTGCTGTGTAGAATTTTCAAAAAAAGGTCAAAAGGAAAAATAAGTAAAAACATACTCTCGAGGAAAGTGTCAGTAGATTTTCAGTGTAGTGGCTAGGAATTCTTATGTGAATGATCCTCAATATCTGCATTCGTATTCACCAATTGAGCATATTCTCAATCCCACATAGTCCTGCCTCTGCCCCTGCTCATGGCAAACTTGGATGCCTGATTTGTTTTTCTGCTCACGGTTCAATCAGCTACATCAGTTTTCGTCCTTAAGTGAAGAGGGGAACAATCTTTCCGTCAGGACTCAGCACTAGACATGGGTATTCCCATGCAAGAAGATTCTAGCTGGATTGTTGTGAACAGGAGAATTAAGAATTGCTTAGTCATTGTTTGGCTTGTTCATGATTGCTTCTCTGCACACAACTTCAAAAAGCAAGATTGTGCATAATCAAGTATTGTGACTCACAGTAATCATCTCTGTGCTGTCGATATAGCCCATCATGTAGAGTGCCTGACTCACAAGCTGGAGGCCCAATTTTTGCAGTCCCCAACACTGTGGGATAGCGGAAATAACAAACAAATAAAACCATTTTGAGCCTCCCAAACTTCCATCTTCTCTCCTTTTCATTTTCTTTTCTCCTCACACCACGAAAGGAATCAACACTCTAAAACAGCACCAGTTTCACATGCCACCCAATTCCACCAATACATTTCAGCAGGTTACTGCACGCCAACACAGCAGGGCTGCCCTGTCACCTGCAATTCTTCAGAGTATTTGTTCCATGACCTCACTCTACTCTCCTTAGGACAAGGATCACAGGTCTCTCATGAGTATGCTTCTGAGGATATTTCTTCAGCACCTTCAGCTGCGCATTGTGCACCAGGTTTCAGTGGAAGGAAATTCAAAATGACAATGGCACTTGTATCTTGCACTCTCCAGGCTTCTTGGACACACTGCCATACTTTCCATTTCAGATTTATGTTAGGAAGGAAAAAAGATATGAACATCTAAGTGACTTCAAAGTTTAAAAAATGCTCTTTAGAATAAAGATTGAATATTCCTTAGAATATTGATGTTTATTGTCTAGATATGGCTTAGTTTACTGTTATAAAAATGTTACTTGTACACCACATTTACTTAATTTCAATTGACAAGAGATTCTAAGGCAATTTTTAATCAATTGAAAGCTAAAAGGAAAAAGTGAAATGAATATATTTTCTTAATTTGCCTACTTGTGAAAAATAATGTATTTTAGTAGAGAGTTTTTATTTTATTTTATTTTTTTTATTGTAAAGAAATGGGATACATGTTGTTTCTCTGTCTGTACATGGCGTAAGGGCACACCATTTGTGCAATCATAAATTTACATAGGGTAATGTTGTTTGATTCATTCTGCCATTTTTTCCCTTCCCCCCCTCCCCTCCCACCCCTCCCCTCCAACTATACAGTCCTTCCTTCCTCCATTCCTGCCCCCCTCCCTAAACCCAACTCCAACCCCAACACTAACACTTTCCACACCCCATTATGTGTCATCATCCACTTATTAGCGATATCATTCTTCCTTTGGTTTTTTGAGATTGGCTTATCTCACTTAGCATGATATTCTCCAGTTTCATCCATTTGCCTGCAAATGCCACAATTTTATCATTCTTTATGGCTGAGTAATATTCCATTGTATATATATACCATAGTTTCTTTATCCATTCATCAATTGAAGGACATCTAGGTTGGTTCCACAATCTGGCTATTGTGAACTGAGCAGCTATGAACATTGATGTGGCTGTATCTCTGTAATATGCTGATTTTAAGTCCTTTGGGTATAGGCCAAGGAGTGGGACAGCTGGGTCAAATGGTGGTTCCATTCCAAGTTTTCTAAGGAGACTCCGCACTGCTTTCCAGAGTGGCTGCACTAATTTGCAGCCCCACCAGCAATGTAAGAGTGTACCTTTCTCCCCACATCCTTGCCAACACCTGTTGTTGCTTGTATTCTTGATAATCGCCATTCTAATTGGGGTGAGATGGAATCTTAGGGTGGTTTTGATTTGCATTTCTCTTATTACTAGAGATGTTGAACATTTTACCATATGTTTGTTGATTGCTTGTATATCTTCTTCTGTGAAGTGTCTATTCATTTCTTTAGCCCATTTGTCAATTGGATTATTTACATTCTTGGTGTAGAGTTTTTTGAGTTCTTTATAGATTCTGGAGATTAGTGCTCTATCTGAAGTATGATTGGCAAAGATTTTCTCCCACTCTGTAGGCTCTTTCTTCGCATTGCTGATAGTTTCCTTTGCTGAGAGAAAGCTATTTAGTTTGAATCTATCCCAGTTATTAATTCTTGCTTTTATTTCTTGTGCTATGGGAGTCCTGTTGAGGAAGTCTGGTCCTAAGCCGACATGTTGAAGCTCTGGACCTACTTTTTCTTCTATAAGATGCAAGGTCTCTGGTCTGATTCTGAGATCCTTAATCCAGTTTGAGTTTAGTTTCGTGCATGGTGAGAGATATGGGTTTAGTTTCATTTTGTTGCATATGGATTTCCAATTCTCCCAGCACCATTTGTTGAAGAGGCTATCTTTTCTCCATTGCATATTTTTGGCCCCTTTTTCTAGTATGAGAAAATTGTATTTATTTGGGTTTGTGTCCGTGTCCTCTCTTCTGTACCATTGATCCACCTTTCTATTTTGGTACCAATACCATGCCGTTTTTGTTACTATTGCTTTGTAATAGAGTTGAAGATCTGGTATTGCGATACCCCCTGCTTCACTCTTTCTGCCAAGGATTGATTTAGCTATTCTGGGTTTTTTATTCTTCCAGATGAATTTCATAATTGCTTGCTCTATTTCTGTAAGGTCCATCAGTGGGATTTTCATTGGAATTGCATTGAATCTGTATAGCACTTTTGGTAGTATGGCCATTTTGACAATATTAATTCTGCCTATCCAAGAACATGGGAGATCTTTCCATCTTCTAAGGTTTTCTTGAATTTCTTTCTTTAGTGTTCTGTAGTTCTCATTGTAGAGGGTTTCACCTCTTTTGTGAGATTGATTCCCAAATACTTTATTTTTTTCGAAGCTATTGTGAATGGGGTAGTTTTCCTAATTTCTCTTTCTGAAGATTCGTCGGTTATGTATAAAAATGCCTTAGATTTATGTGCATTGATCTTATGTCCCGCTACTTTACTGAATTCACTTATGAGATCTAAAAGTTTTCTGGTGGAATTTCCTGGTTCCTCTAAGTATACCATCATATCATCAGCAAATAGGGATAGTTTGAGTTCTTCTTTTCCTATTTGTATCCCTTTAATTTCTTTGGTCTGTCTAATTGCTCTGGCTAGAGTTTCAAGGACGATATTGAATAGAAGTGGTGAAAGAGGGCATCCCTGCCTTGTTCCAGTTTTTAGAGGGAATGCTTTCAGTTTTTACCATTTAGAATGATATTAGCCATGGGTTTAGCGTAGATGGCCTTTACAATGTTAAGGAATGTTCCCACTATCCCTATTTTTTCTAGTGTTTTGAGCTTGAAGGGGTGCTGTATTTTATCAAATGCTTTTTCTGCATCTATCGAAATAATCATGTGATTCTTGACTTTAAGTCTATTGATATGGTGAATTACATTTATTGATTTCCTGATGTTGAACCAAACTTGCATCCCTGGGATGAAACCCACTTGATCATGGTGCACTATCTTTTTAATATGTTTTTGTATGCGATTTGCTAAAATTTTGTTGAGAATTTTTGCGTCGATGTTCATTAAGGATTTTCTGAAATTTTCTTTCCTTGATGTGTCTCTGTCTGGTTTAGGAATCAGGGTAATATTGGCTTCATAGAATGAGTTTGGGAGAGTTCCCTCCTCTTCTATTTTCTGGAATACTTTGAGAGTTATTGGAATGAGCTCTTCTTTAAAAGTTTTGTAGAACTCGGCTGAGAACCCATCTGGTCCCGGACTTTTCTTTGTTGGTAGGCTTTTGATGACTTCTTCTATTTCATTACTTGAATTTGGTCTATTTAAATTGTGTATGTCCTCCTCGTTCAGTTTAGGCAATTCATATGTCTCTAGAAACCTGTTGATGTCTTCGAAATTTTCTATTTTGTTGGAGTATAGATTTTCAAAATAGCTTCTAATTATTGTTTGTATTTCAGTCGTGTCTGTTGTAATATTTCCTTGTTCATTCCGAATTTTAGTGATTTGGGTTTTCTCTCGTCTTCTCTTTGTTAGTGTGGCTAAAGGTTTATCAATTTTGTTTATTTTTTCGAAGAACCAACTATTTATTGTGTCAATTTTTTGTATTGTTTCTTTTGTTTCAATTTCGTTGATTTCAGCTCTCAGTTTAACTATTTCCTGTCTTCTACTACTTTTGGTGTTGGTCTGTTCTTCTTTTCTAGGACTTTGAGCTGTAGTGTTAGGTCATTTATTTTTTGAGTTTTACTTCTTTTATTAAATGCGCTCCATGAAATAAATCTTCCTCTAAGTACTGCTTCATAGTGTCCCAGAGATTTTGATATGATGTTTCTTTGTTCTCTTTTACCTCTAAGAATTTTTTAATTTCCTTCCTAATATCTTCTGTTATCCATTCATCATATAGTAGCATATTGTTTAATCTCCAGGTGTTGGAGTAGTTTCTGTTTTTTACTCTTTCATTAATTTGTAACTTCAATCCATTATGATCTGATAGAATACAAGGTAGTGTCTCTATCTTCTTGTATTTGCTGACATTAGCTTTGTGGCATAATATATGGTCTATTTTAGAGAAGGATCCATGTGCTGCTGAGAAGAAAGTGTATTCGCTCTTGGTTGGATGGTATATTCTATAAATGTCTGTTAAGTCTAAATTATTGATTGTGTTATTGTGATCTATGGTTTCTTTGTTCAATTTTTGTTTGGAAGATCTGTCCAGTGGTGAAAGAGGCGTGTTAAAATCACCTAGTATTATTGTGTTATGGTCTATTTGGTTTCTAAAATTGAGAAGGATTTGTTTGACATACATGGATGAGCCACTGTTTGGGGCATAGATGTTTATGATTGTTATATCTTGCTGATTTATGCTTTCCTTAAGCAGTATGAAATGTCCTTCTGTATCCCTTCTTACTAACTTTGGCTTGAAGTCCACATTATCTGAAATGAGGACGGATACTCCAGCTTTTTTGCTGAGTCCATGTGCATGGTGTGTTTTTCCCCATCCTTTCACCTTTAGTCTATGGGTATCTCTTTCTATGAGATGAATCTCTTGCAGGCAATATATTATTGGATCTTTCTTTTTAATCCAATCTGCCAGTCTATGTCTTTTGATTGATGAATTCAGGCCATTCACATTCAGGGTTATTATTGAGATATGATTTGTATTCAGTCATTTGGTTCATATTTAAAATTTTTGACACATCTTGGTTCCTCCTTTATTTGACAGTTCCTTTAGGATAATTCCTCCCTTTGCTGATTTGCTTCTTTGTTTTTATTTCTTCCTCATGAAATATTTTGCTGAGAATGTTCTGTAATGCTGACTTTCTTTTTGTAATTCTTTTAGTTTTGTTTATCATGGAATGATTTTATTTCATCGTCAAATTTGAAGGTAAGTTTTGCTGGGTATAAGATTCTTTGTTGGCATCCATTTTCTTTCAGAGCTTGAAAAATGTTGTTCCAGGCCCTTCTAGCTTTTAGGGTCTGGATTGAAAAATCTGCTGATATCTGTATTGGCTTCCCCCTGAATGTAATTTGGTTCTTTTCTCTCACAGCCTTTAAATTTCTGTCTTTATTTTGTATGTTAGGTATTTTCATTATAATGTGCCTTGGTGTGGGTCTGTTGTAAGTTTATGTATTTGGAGTCCTATAAGCCTCTTGGACTTGATTTTCCATTTCATTCTTCAGATTTGGGAAATTTTCTGATATTATTTCTTCAAATAGATTGTTCATTTCTTTGGTTTGTTTCTCTAAGCCTTCCTCAATCCCAATAATTCTCAAATTTGGCCTTTTCATGATATCCCATAGTTCTTGCAGATTCTGTTCATGATTTCTCACCATCTTCTCTGTTTGTTCAACTTTGTTTTCGAGGTTAAATATTTTGTCTTCAATATCTGAAGTTCTGTCTTCCAGCTGTTCTATCCTATTGGTTATGCTTTCTATGGAGTCCTTAATTTGGTTTATTGTTTCCTTCATTTCAAGGATTTCTGTTTGTTTTTTTTTTCAATATCTCTAACTCTTTATTGAAATGATCTTTTGCTTCCTGAATTTGCTCTGTTAACTGTCGATTGGTGCGATCGTTCAATGCCTGCATTTGCTCTTTCATCTCATTGTTTGCTTCCCTAATCATTTTAATTATGTACATTCTGAACTCCCTTCCTGTCATTTCTTCTGCCATGCTGTCGTTGGATTTTATTGATGTAACATCTAGATTTGTTTGGGGCATTTTCTTCCCTTGTTTTCTCATATTGTTCAGGAATCAGTGGGTCATTAAGATATTGCAGATTTCCTCTATCAACTTATAATGTCCCTGAAGATTGCTAGTATATCCCCTCTTATCCTTCAGTAGCCTGAAGTCTTGGAGGAGGTTGATAATGCAGAGATCCACGAAGAAGCTGCCTCTCTAGGGGTGGTGACCCTCAGGTGGCGTATATTCCCTGCTAGTGGGCATAGGTGCCTCCACTTGTTGACCAATGGTCATCCAATGGGGAACTAGACTGCGGGCTGAGGCAAGGCTTGTTTGTACCTGTGTCTCTGGTTTTACCGTCCCTGTGGGAAAACCTCCCCCGGCAGGGAAGACTCACTCGGTGGGGACGTCTCACTGGTCAGGTGCCCTCCTAGAGGTTCCCCTCAATCTACAACTACCACCTGGGCTGGGCTGTCTTCCTCTGCAATGATCCCAGGGGCCCGGACCTATGTCCTGGGCCTGGGAGCCTCACCCTTTGCAGGTGAGTCTCCTTAGGCTGCCTCTCCCACAGAATCTGCCTGCCGCCCTGGAAACTTTGCTCCGCCCCTAGGCGTGTCTCTGTGCGGCTCCTCCAGCAAGAAGCCACCTAGCTCCTGGGACCCTGCTCTGCACCAATAGCCTGGCTATGCAGCCCCTCCCCTGAGCCACCACCTGGAGCCCTGCACAATAGCTCTGAGACCCAGAGACCCACCACACACCTCCTCCTCCGGACAGCTGCCCGGTCTCCGACGCAGTCACCAGGAGTCCAAACAACCCACTTCGGGTCTCCTTCTCCCGCCAACCACCCGCAGCCCCAGGCAGTCACTCCAAGTCCAAGTGACCCGCCCCGTTCCTCCTCCTCCTCCTTGGAGTAGCCCCCCGGGTGTTCAGGAGTGGTGGCTCCGAGACCAAGCGACTCACCACGCTCCTCCTCCAGGCAGGCCACCTGTGTTCAGGAGCGGTCGCCTCTAGTCCAATCAACTCACCACTCGCCTCCTCCTCTGGCAACCACCTGCGGCCCTGATGCAGTCACTCCCAGACCAAGCGTCCCACCGCTCTCCTCCTCCAGGCAGGCCACCAGTGTTCAGGAGCAGTTGTTCTGAGTTCAAACAGCTCGCCATGCAGCTCCTCCTCTGGCAACCGCCTGTGGCTCTGATGCAGTCACTCCCAGACCAAGCGACCCGCCGGGCTTCTCCTCCTCCGGGCAACCCCCCGGTGTTCAGAAGCAGTCGCTCTGGGTCCAAACAGCTCGCCACGCAGTCCCTTCTCAGGCGGCTGCCCGGAGCCCCAGTCGAGAGTTTTTTTAATAATAACTTTTTTCTTTCAAACATTTTGTCTTAATAAAAATATATAAATTATTTACATAAATATAAAGGCAAAGCAAGTCCCAGCTGATTTAGTGTGTATACAAGCACAGTTCAGCATATGCAGAATTAAAGAGAAAAATTCACATCCTTATTAGTTACAATAAAATATTAAGAAATTTTCTTCACTGTCAACAGTGTTCAGAACTTAAGAGCTAAGAACATATAAAACAAAAACATTAAATTCACTTAATGCAACATGACTTTTCATATATATTTAAATACATAAAAAAGTTTTCAAAATGCTAACATAATGCATAGCATATCCATGTTATGAAAAGTGCAAATCAAATGGACAGAGGGTTTCACAGTATTCTTCTCATGACACAGGTAAACTAGTTCAGGGGCACAAATTTGATCAGTTAATGAGTCCTCAATTGCAGTCAGATGACATCAGGATTTCTGAGAGCTCTAAGAGCAGTAATGGAGAAGCAGCTTTGTCCAGACTGTGGATTGGACTGGCATGTGAATGTTAAGCAGTGTGAGAAACTGCAGGGGACAAACTAATTAAAATAACTCTTACAAATACCCTGGGAAAAAATGAGGTTCCTCACATTCCCAAACTGGCCATAGTAATTTGGTTCTCTATGAAATGAATTGGCATCCCTGTGATGGATCATTTGCCAATCCATTTTATAGATTAATTTGCAGATAACTAGTGCAAGATCACATAGAGCAAAGAAGAATAAGACCCACAAAATGTCCTTATTTGTTCTATATGACAGGCTTCTAGAAAAAAGTACATAATTTAGATGTTACTAAAGCATATTCAAATACTGTTTTAAAATGGTTCTAGGCTCTCTAGGAATGCTGATCTGCTTCAAATACTGAGGAAAAATTTTTAAATCAGATTCTTTATAAATTGGTAATTTCTAATACTATATTTTATAATTTGTCATCAGTTTTCCAGAGCACTACAAAGATTTTTCTCAGTAAACTAAAAATAAGGATTGTTTATCTTGAAGTATTTAGCATAAGTATCTCTTTTAGAGTTGAAAAAAGTATTTTAAATATTTTTATTGTTTCTATGTAGTTGTACATGACAGTAGAATGCATTTAGATTCATTGTGCACAAATAGTTTATTTCTTTGTTTTAGTTGTTAATGAACCTTTATTTGTTCATATGTGCTGCTGAGAATCCAACCCAGTGCCCCACACATCCTAGACAAGCCCTCTACAACTGAGGTATAACCCCAAACTCTGAAAAACAATTTGGTTGATAAATAATACCAAACTTCTTAGAAAGATATCTCATAAGAACAAAACAGTGTAAAGATAATTTCCATATTGCTACAAACTAAGATGATAAATAGCAGGATAAAAGATATATGTTTAGTGACAAGTGTCAGGTCTGAAGCAAATCCATCATTTGTGATTCCAACTGAACAAGTCTTCTATAATACCTGATAGTGTGAACCTAGATATTTCATTGCCTATGATGATATGTGTCAAAATGATTCTCTATTCTTTCTTGTAGTATAATTCCTATTTAGGCCAGAGTAATTTTAAATATTAAACTTCAACACTAAATATAAAACTTAAGAGCCTGGCACCTGTTGGAAGTACAGTAAATATTTGTAGAACAAGTAAATATATTTTTGCATTTTTCAGACAATTTCAGTAACTTATTTATATCTGTGCTTCTTTCTTTTTCCAGGGCTGTCATTTCATTTGATATCAAGTGGCTATAAAGTAAGTGTAATTATCTCCATTTTACAAATTAGCAGACAGTTAAAATTCTGATTACATAAAGGTCACAGCTAATAAGCAGCAACACCTAATTTTAAGCTCTGATTGGAATTTATCTGTACTGAATTGCCCAGGTTCTTACTTTGACAGGGACTAAATGATATCTTAATTACTGTTTCAATATATTCAATGATCATTGATGTATTCAAGGTTCTGTTTCTTTACTGGTGCTTTAAAATTTTAGTTTTTTTCTAAAATGTTTTCCACTTCAACTGTGTTTTCAAATTCTTCACATATACTTTATTATCTTTTATTTATACTCCTAACCACTATTCTCATTGACTTGAAGTGAAAACTGGAGGAGAGCTGGTCTTGAATTTTCATTGTTAGTGGTTTTTTAATTTCCTGTTTGGGTCTTTCTCTTTGATACTTTCAAAAGAATCCTTTTGGTTTTATTAGTCTTTTCTGATGTTTTAAAAGACATCATTGATTTCTGCCCCTAACTTATTTATGCACACTTGTCACAGACCTTGAGTAGACTGTCTTTATTGGCATGTTTCTCAGTCATTTTTATTTGCTTTTTACTACAGCCCCCAGTTTTCCCCACATTCTATTACTCACAGAATGAGTAATAGAAATGGGAGTGATAAAAGTTGAAATTATAATGAATATAAGTGATCCTGCAGGTGGTCCAAAAAGTAGTTAATGTTGAGGACACATGTCTGGCAAAGCAAAGCTGGAACCCAATGCTCCAGGTTGGACCCCATTTGTCACTGGAGTTTTATTTTCTTCCATTTCCTGTCCTTCAGCATCTAATCTACAGAGAAGGAATGGACAGACCAATCCTGTAGCACCAGCAGGATGTTTGGGATGACTGGCCTGAGATAACCTAGGGCAGCATTTAGAAATCAAAAAGAAAATATATTTTACAGAAAGACACATCCGTTCCTGACTGAGGACAGTGTGTTGTGTGGGAGAGTGGGGAATGAGAGGCAGGGGAGGGAGACCACAGAAATTTTTACATTGCAGCATAGGCTAGACTTCTGTCCTCAGCCTATGTTTCTCCATAACCATACCTGGACTTGACAACCATTTCCATTTTAGTCGTTCCCAGCCAATACTTCTTTTCCAAGAAAGCTGCTCTTCCCTGGTGCTTGAAGTCAGTGAGAGTAGTGGTTAACAATACAAAGTAAATTTGAATCAGGTTCTGCCACTTATTAGTGTGTGATCTTGTGTAAAGTGGGCAATGTCTCTATGCCTTTGTGTCTTCATCTTTACAACAGAACTACTAGTAGCATTAAAAGAGAAGCCATGATGAGTGGCCCAGACTGGCACACAGGAAGACCTGAATGCATATTAACTCTTGTTCCTAAAACATTGCCAGTCTCATAGTCACTTAGTTGATTTGCCTCTTCCTCCTTTTTACTACCTATTTATTCCTCAATCCAAACTCAAGTCCTTCTCAATCTTGTCTCTGAAATGTATTTGAAATTGATTCCTATCTCCACTGTCCCTCCTGTATTTAAAGTAGTGACATAATTTTATCCTATCTTCCTACTCCTTCCTCTTTCTATTGAGTTCTTCCTTCACATGGATATCATGTCTGAAGCAGATTAAGGTGGGACTATTCATGGCCCATGCCTCCTTTTCAGACTTCATCTGTCAACAGGTTTCTTCCTGAATATACTTTTTGTATCCTAACCAGGCAGGTATATTAAGTTCTAAAATATAGTTTGCTCTCTATCAAAATCCTGTCCCTTCTCCCAGCTCAGCTCAGGTGGCACTTCTCCCTTAGAATCTGTCCAGTCCCTGGATACAAAGAACCACTCAGTCTCTCAATTCCTGCTCACTTTGTTTACTCTCCTGTTATTCATGTGTTGTATATCTCTTACAGTCCCTGCTGAAGAGCATTACAAATACTTACTGGCTCAGATTTGTCAAACTAAAAATTTCAGCACACAGTCTCAAATGCAAATTTGACTAGCTCACCAGATTTCAACTTGTATCTGTACCTACTGGGTTCATTTCAAATTTGATAAAAATCTGTTTAAAAGTTGGAATGGTACACACATGTAAACTCCAAAAACCAAATAATTCAATTAAAGAAGACATTTCTCTTTATTTGTAATTCTGGGTCCTTGACATTCAACACTTAGCACAGTATTTTTGGCATCTATCGCTTTACTAAAATATACCTCAGTTTGAAAGCATACTTCTTCCAGAACAGCTAGTGCCTTTTCTCCTATTTTGGATTACTTTAATATATGCTGTAGATTACTACAATATTTGTACATGAATGAACAATGAATGTATATGAATGATCATATGCAGAATCTCCTCAACTCTGTCAGCTGTCACCCTCAGGTTTCCAGCCTACCTTTGTAAAGATCACAACAGGAAACCTGCCAGCATCAATCAAAATTTGTTGTAGGCCAAGTCTGTTTTCTTTTCCTTTGCCAGTACATTAATAGCATATGTGAAAGAGGTTTGTTATTTTGTCAGATATTTTTATAAGTTTGGCAGAGACATAATCATAATCTGAATTCTGAAAGTCCATCAATTGCATTATCTAGTTTCAGAAAATTTGTTCTCTTACCATGTTTCCAGGTTTATCATTTTAAAAATTGATATGTTCAACTACCTTTTTCATTGGAAGGGTAATAATATTTGAAAGGTCATAATTGTTTTCCCTTAGTTTTATGATCCAATCAGAAAAAAAGGGTCCAAGACCATTTAACAAGTCAGCCATCCAGACTGGCTTGTATTATTTTTTGGGGGAGGGACCTGCTTTTGAATGGCACCAAGAGAAAAATCAGGTCTATATGATGAAGTTAAAATTGAAACTCTCAAGCAAGTGATTTTTAATTCAGTAATAAAGCCAGGTAAAGTGGAACTGGACTGTAAACCTAGAAAATAAGGGCTGGGATAAGAGGATCACAAGTTTCAAGCCAATCTCAGCAAGATCCTTTCTCAAAATATACAGGGCTGAGGATGCAACTCAGTGGTGGAGTGCCCTGGGGCAGTCACCAGCACTTCCCTCACCACACACAATGCAATTTGTTCTTCAGTTTTTAAATGTAAACTAGAAACCACTGGCCTTCAGTCATTCTCAAATATCACCCTGAACAAAGAGCATTATTGGGCACTTGAATGAAATATTTATGTCAGACCCTATCTAAGACCTAAGAATTCAGAAATTTTTTAACACACCATCCAGGTGACTGGATGCTAATTTTCAGAACTACTGGGTATAAAAATCCCAACTACCAGAGATTCAGATAAGGTGAACATGAACAATACTTATTGTTGGTAATATTAGATGAGAAAATTAGCATAGTTCCAGTCCTTCCCAAGTTTTTTCCAGGATGTCACCAAGACATATTTTAATCATGTGGCAGAATTCCCAATAAGGTGGGAAAAGAGAGGCCGTGATTGTTTACAAATACTTGCTGAATGCTACAGAAGCTCTGGGAACTGCCCCCTGGAGATCACTGTAGGCACATAAGTCCTTTCTGCTCTACTCATTCCCAGCTTTCTCTCATTCAAACCTTGAGCCTTTCAGACAATGAGATCTTTTATCTCCTCACCAAAGATTAGGATGCCCAGGCTAATGCTTTCTTAAAGTACTAGATTTGCTCATTGCTGATTTTTCTTACAATTACTAGATTTTGCTTCCCTGCCTATGTTAAAATGGTTAAAAATCAATGTTTTGCTGTGTGTGACTAAAGCTTGATTTCATGTGATAGGAATAAGAGCCAGGGGAAAGAAAGAAACCCAATTGCTCCCAGGACACAGTCACATCATTGTACCCTACCTCCAGCAGTAAGCCAGAGAAGCAAAAAGCAATTAGTATCACTTTAGCTTACCATTCTTCCAATGAGACCTTAAATCTCATCATGTACATCAGGCTTCTGGCACAGGGATGGTACTTGGTATACATAATTTTGACAAGCAAAATGACCAACTTAAAGGTAAACAGACTTGATATTTTTTAACACTTACCTTTTTTTGACATCTCTTTATGAATTCTTTGGAATTATCTCATTTAGAGAGTCACTGATAATTGCTGATATCATTTGTACTGCAGCCAACAAGCTAGATGCTGAGAGAAAACCATGGGGAACAGAATGCAGTTGCATTCTTGAGGACCCACAGTCTACTGAAGTTTGCCAGATCACCAGGCAAATGTTAAGTGTTAAATGGCATGGGAGCCAAAGAACATGCAACTAGCTTGAAATGAACCATACGGGGATATGGGATGCAGGGTGGATGAGACAAGGTTACAATCAGGCAGGGGGAGTTTGCACTGTGTTTACCCCTGCTTCATTCCTGTCCCTAGGATTTGTCCTGTCTAAACTCACATATCTCAACAATAACAATGTGGGTGATGAGAACCATCTTTTGGTATGAACGAAAACTTACAAATATCCGCATGATAGAAAGTGATATTACTGCAAGATTCTAGCATGTAAGTGATAATAATGCTCTCCTAATTCAGAGGGTTCTGTAAGATAAAGCAACTAAGTCTTCATTGATTTTTAACCCAATTCCCTGGATGCCCTTTTTTTCTTCTTTTTTTAATCACCGAACAAGAACATCTTGAATATAATTTAGAAGTATCCAAGTGACTTTTGTATCCCAGTCAGAAAATCTGTTGTTATTTTTACTTTTGAATTTATTTGAAGCAAATCAGTACATTGAGTAACTGGATTGTCATGTTTTTTCTTAAGTTATATACTTCCCTAAAATTTTTTCAGTTTCATAGTCAAATTAAAATATACACAATACTTCATGAACTACTTGTTTCACTTATGGACAGTTGACTTATGTACACCATTTGTGCCACAATAAAATATCTCCTCTAAAAGCATGTGCAGCCTTGTCTCTATGAATACCCTTTGTAAACTCAATATATTTACCAAATATGAGGCAAAAGCCACCATCTTAAGTCTCTGCAGGATTGAGAAAAAGGGCCTCCCTTAGAAGTTCTATGTTTACAAGTTCATTTCTGAACACACCTGGAACAGGGTATTTGGCCCCTTTCAGTATGCAGGACTCAGTGAAGCTAGAGTACTAAGAATGCTCCAAAAATGTAAGCAGGAGAGCAGGGGACTAGGGGTCAGAAGGAATCAATTTGGTGCCTGGGAAATAAGGGACATAGATAGTTCTTGATATAGGTTTATCTGATTTTAGTGTGATCAACAGAGCAGCACAGAGGTTATGTTCCCTCCTGTGGACCAAGAAACAAGCCCCACCATCTTAGGAAAGTTTCAAAACTTATTTCTGCAAAATTTAAACAACTCAATTCTCTTCAAGGCTAATACTTATCAACTTATAAAGAAAAGAGGTATTGATATTCTCATGTAAATCTCATTTGTAGCAACTTCTGTCCAAAAGATCTTCAACTTGCTCCAACTCCTAAATTAAAGAAAGTTACTGTACTGACAAATAAAAAAAAATTAGTGTACTGAAAAAATAGGATCCCAGGAAGGGATCCTATTGAAATTGTTTTTCTACCATGGACACTCTACTTAGATTATAAACACACAAAGCACACATACACATTTTAAAATTATTTCTTCACACCTTCCATTATTGACCAGCCCTGTAATAGCTTAGAATCTGCTATTAAAATACCCTGTCACAGTTTCTTATAAACCTCTGAACTGGTTTTCCAGATTTCACTCTGGATGTGGGATTGATGAGAATTCAGAATCCTGGCAATGGTGAAGGCTATATGTAGTGGTTCTTGTCAGGTTGGATGTAGAGCCAACACTTCTGAGTCTTTCAGAAGAGTGCCATACTGGCATTTGCTTTCATACAGGTATCAGGAATCCTGGCCCACAATCCAGAAAGACAACAAGAAACAGGCTTCCCTGGTTTTTAAATCTGCAGGGCTTTTATTCTCAGCAGAGGCAAATTCCCAATTCCAAGGTGGGTTTGCAGCTCTGATGACTAGTAGTCCCTCTGTGGATAGTGGTGTCAATACAGTGCTTTTGTAAGAACCACAGAGAAGGTGCCAGAATTTCAGACTTCATCATTCTGGCCACCAATATGTTAATTTTCCCAAATTGGTTTCAGCAGTTTCATTAATTATCAAGAGCATTTGGACTTAAACCTGAAATGAAAGGTCTGCTCTGCTCAGTGGAACAGAAACAAACATCTAAACCCCTTTGAAACATGAAATGCTGAAAGGTAAACAAGCTTATACCAAATCATTTGACTCTATCATTTCCTACATATTCAATGACTATGAGGTTACTAGGGTATATACATTTCTTGAATAATCTCTCATTTGTTTATGGCAAGGCAGTTTTGCAAGTATGCCAGGACCATCTGGCCTAACTATTGAGAATTAACAGTTCAGCATAAGCTGTGCCAGGGTTCCAATCTTAGAACCAAAGTTACCAGCTAGTAAACCACAGGAAAGCAACCTAACCTCTCTGAGCTTCAATTTTGACATCTGTATAATGGGTAGAATAAACCATAGGTACATTACAGGTTTTCTGAGAGGATTGAATTGGATGATCTATCTAACCCTGTAGAAGTATCCAGCACACAGGAATGTCAAACAAGTTGTAGCAACTACACTCACACCTAATGCTTAGTAAATGTGTTTGAATGAATAAATGAATCAGTAATTAAACATGAACCTTACTAACTGCATTTCATCTATTTATGGGTGAGAGTGTCAACTGTATATTGATAAGTACTTAATGCTCTGAAAAGATGGACAAAACTGAATTAGCTGTGCTTTCAGGCTCAAATTCACAGGCTCAGGTGACCAAGAACTAGTATTTGCATGTTACTTCAGAGCCAGGTTCCAACCACAGTGTATTACATTAACATTTAATTACCAGTCTCCTGGTTCATCCATCAATGAAGGTTATCAAAGTCTAAAAAGTAGTCCTCAACCTGGCAGGGTGGTGCACATGTCTGTAATGTCAGCAACCTGGGAGACTGAGGCAGAAGGATCACAAGATTGAGGCCAACCTCTGAAATTTAGCAGACCTTGTCTCAATTTATTGAGACCCTGTCCCAATACTACCACTTCTACTACTACAACTAATAATAATATTAATGTAAAGCAACAACAATAATAATAATGACCAAGAAATGTAGCTCTCATTGGTAATTGCCCTGGGTTCAATGCCCAGTATTAAAAAAAGGGACAGTTTTCAAAAGTACCAAACAGCCAACTTTCTCTTAAACAAGATCAGAAATACACGCCTATTTCTCTCCAATTCTCAAAATGATAATTAAGAGTTAGGATTCAGATTTCCATTGTCTAAAATCATACCTACAACTGTCTGGGCATAAGATGCTGTACATTGCTGTCCAAGGGATACATACCTCAGAATCCACTGCCTTGTGCAATATGTTTGAAATGTCTTCTAGAATGCATGCAAATAATCATCGCTTGACATCTTTGTTAAATATAGCATTATTTTTAAAAATTTAATATGTAAATTACAAAAAATAAAAAATGCAAGAAAGGAAAAAAGTTATTCATTTGCAAGCAGCTTAGTTGGACATACCTTCCAAGTCATGAGTATGCATACACATCATCCCATTTTGTGTGACTGAGATCATCGAGAGTATCATGCTTTTCCACACATGAATATTCAGCAAAAGAAAATCCAAAACCTACCTCATTTGATGACTTACACTCACATAATATTGCAACTCTGACCCAAGAGTCTCACATAATGCTGCTTACTTTGGCCTCTGACACTCACAAAATATTCACACTTGACCTCTGTCACTAACAAAATATCCTCACTTGGCCTCTAACTCTCACATAATATTCTTACTATGGAATCTGACACTCACATAATACACTCACTGTGACTGAGAACACTAATTATTTCCTTATTGTGGCTACTGACACTCATATATATCTTTAGTATGAACTGTGTCCTTAGTAGTAACCTAATATTTATACATTAGCAATTATAACTAATATAGTAGTTGCCCTGTGGTTTTAATACTAACATATTATCAATCATTTTGCATCCAAAATTAATAGTTTCCCTGAGTCCTTTCAAATTTATGTAATATGGAAAATGGTCCTCTGAAACAAATATAAAAACTGTTCTTTTGGGCTGAAGTTGTGGGTTATGTTAGAGCTCTTGCCTAGCACATTTGAGGCACTGGGTTCAATCTTCAGCAATACATAAAAAGTAAATAAGTAAAGTAGATAAAAAATATTTTTTTAAACTGTCCCTTGGTCTTTCAATACTGACATTGTATTCATACTATAGCATCAAACTGCTGTAATCACTGGCGTTTGCCAGTCCAAATGAAAATATATTCCATTCCATAAAATCTAAACCTAAGAGAATAGCTCCCTGACTTGGACCCTTAATACAAATATGATAATTTGTTGTACCCTCTAAAACTATTAGTTGCCATGTGGTCTTTCATTCTAAAGAAATACTCTTACTTTTCCACATTAAACTAATATAGTAGATTCCCTGATAACTTAAAGATGATTATAATATCCATAGTAGCCTTCTAAAACATATACAATTGCTACCCTGTAGACTTCAATATTAATACAATGTTCCTATTATGGTCTCCAAATGTTATAGAATAGCTGTCCCATGCCTTTTTTTTTTTTTACCAATATGTCCTTGCAATAGCATGAAAAACTGACAGAAGAACTGTTTTGTGGTCTTTACTATTAATAAAACTTGCCTGAACTACAACATCACAAATGGATATCAGAGTCATTCAGAGGACTCATATGCTATTATGATTTCCAAACTAGAATATCAGATATGATTACAGAAGCTGTCCTGTGACCACTAAATATGTGTTTTCCTTAGACTATCATCTACAACAAATATATTAGATTAACTCTCCCTTGAAATACTAATATGACATCCATATGATGGTCTATAAAATCAATTAAATATATTACCTGTGGCCTTTAATATTACTATATAGCATCCTTTTTGTAAATCCTGATACCAATATAATAACTTCCTTGTGGATTTAATATTCATTAATATTTGTGATATAACAGCTAAAACTAGTAAACAGGTGTTCTTTAGCATTTAACATTAGTATATTTATATTATACAACCTCATGCTAATAAAATATCGGTATTTTTGGAATTAAATAATAGGATTTATGAGATATCATTAAAATTAATGCATTAACTAACATGTTGATTTTAATCTTAACATAATATTCATACTTGAGCTTCTAAAAATGAACTAAAAGTTTATCTCTGAATTTTAATAATACTATGATATCCAGACTATGACATGTTAAACAGATGATAGCTGCCTTTTAATATTGATGAACTATTTATACTATAGAAATTACAAATAGTATAACTGCCCTAAGATTTTGATACTATTACATTATCCATAGTACATCATTTAATATTAATATAACAGCTTCTACAAACCTTGGATATTGATAGAAGATGTGTGCTATAGCATCCATAACATATATAATAGCTATAATGTAATCTATTATACAAAACTATTTTCCATGATAAACTACCCCAAGATAATGCAATATCGGCCCTTGGTTATTAATAGTAATGTAATACCCATACTACACCATCCAAAAGTGATATAATTGTTGTCCTGTGATCTGTAGTTCTATTTTAGAATCTATACTATTATAGATTCCTCATGTCTAGGACTGCTTTTAGTGAGCTTCACTGAGAGCAAGCAGAAAGGTAAGCAGAGAGCAATGCATGGATACAGTATGCATGTTCTCAGCATTCTCCATTAGAACCAGACCATATCCAGTAACTGAAATAGTTAGTTCAGAAGGCAGCTGATCAAGTCACATAAAAAGCATGGTCTTTGTCCCATTTCATTGGGAGGATCATGTCACCAATAATGCAAAAGAAATGAACTATCCCTTCTCATACACAGGGTTCCATGCCACACAGGCTCTTGTCCTTCAGATCTTAATATCTGAAGTCTTGTATCTGAGACAAGCCAAGTGGCACATAAGTCCCACAGTCTCTTTGTCAATCACCGTACCCTGAGTACATAGTTGCAGATGTGAGGACATGAGGAGGGACAGATGTAGCCTGCACTGTCTTGCTGCCCCTTACTGACCCAAGTCCAGAGGCAAAGTCTGTGGGCTGTGTTTCCAGAGTGTCTCAATCTCACACTGCCATTGATTGTTCTGGGTTCCAACTGTGCCTTTAATCATTGCATTTGACCAATTTGGATTTCAGTAGGGAAGCTGTGGTCATAAACATATCATTTTAAAAAGGAGTATTTAGTTTAGGTGGGCTTAGCTGTCAGAGAAAATATAATTTTAAGAATATTTGTTCTTGTGACTTTCTATTGAGTGTTTGGCACACTAAACATTTGTCTCAGATGCTCTTCTTAGAAAGGGAATAGTACAGTTCTCAAGAGATTGGTGCCACTGTGTTTGATCTGGTGATGCTGTGCTTCACCATGTGAAAGTCATCACTAGAACAACTGGGTACAGATCCATGTTGAGGATATTGGTAGAAAGATGTATTAGAGGCAAGGGACAAACACTCAGGAAGGCTTTATTGATGTACTTGTTTGTGGGACTTATTTGTTGAGATAGTGAATCTGCTTCCAGTTGAATCAAACCCCTCTGGAACTCAGGATCCATCACTTATTCTATGTGATTTCTTCTTTCTCCTGTTTTGGGGAGTTCAAAGATCCCAGAAAATCAATTTCTAGGAATTTTTAAAGAGTGACCAATGAAGAGAAATTATCACTAGTTGGTCTTGTTGCTTAAAGACTTTTTATAGTGACTTGGAAACAGATAGAACTTCTGCTTACTTTATAATCCTTTCAGGCATGCCAAGGCTCATACAGGTCTCTTTCTCCTTCTTGAAGCAACTTAGCTGGATAGGAAATGTTATCACATAATACCATAAGATAATACTTGCAGGAGCAGGAGACAAGAGGGGAGAAGTTTCCATGACTTTGACTTTTACCAGCTTAATAACAGGGACCATTTCCTTCTTTCAAATTCGCTGTGCCTCAGGCTTGTCAAGCTCATCACCATTCAGAGTTACAGGCCTTCCATGTGGTCATCCTCCCCATTTGCTTTTCCCCAGTAAATTTCAAGGAATACAGAAGCATTCAGAAAAGCTCATTCTGGGAGCCTTCCCACAGGGGTGATTGTGCACATAAATATTGATAGTCAAACCATTTCAAGCCAGTGGTTTATCATCAGACTCTCACCTAGTGGGAAGGTAATGAGCAGTCAATTAGTTCTGTGTTCAAAAGCAAGATTGTTCTAAGCCTTTTGAGATGGTTTACTAATTTTTGATGTTTCTTAATAGAAAAGAAGGTCATCAACTTCTTGTGTTCATTCAAAAGTGGGCACAGGGCATTCAGTGAACCTGCATTAGATTAATGACTATCCCCTGAAAAAAGTGATCACCTAGTCCCTTTCCATTTTTCAAAACTGAATTGTCAGTCCTTCTATCTGCTCTAGTAACCCTAGTTATTGCACCAATATTGTTTTCTGAGAGAGTTTTTTGTTCCTTCTACTGGGGCCTTCTTTCCAAATTTTAGTTAGAAGAATTGAAAGAAACTATCTCCAACCACACACACAAAAAGAAGTGACCTGCTGTGACCTTGAAAGAAGCAATGTAGATAGTCCATAAAGACATGGAGAAAGGGAATTTCACTCCCATGGTTATGACCATGGTATTGAACAAAGTTTTGGCAATTTTACATCATCATTTATTTTTGACAAAATTTTTGAATCTGTAAATTTTATAACCAAAATATTTTTATCCATGTGAAGCATTTAGAAAATGGAAACATAGAAATGGCAGTTCTTGCTATTTAATGGTGTCCCTGGGTCTTTGCCTACTACACACCAAATTTTTCAGAAATCTCTGGAAAATCAGTGTCACTGCTCTGAGACTAAGGAGATAGAAAAAAATGAGACTTTCAATGACTACATCTTGGAAATTAAATCTTATGACATTTGCTGATTTCTATTTCTTTGAAACCATATGCTGATGTGGATTCACTTAGAGGAAGAAAGTTACATGCTTTGATCACAAGGATTCCGTGATGCCAGTGATCCCTTGTAGTGTACCTATATATACCTGGGAAGAGATATTGGTACAATTCTAAATTGTGCAGGAAATTGGCAAGTCTATAGCACAGGAGTCTATCCCTTTAAATCAGTCATGACAAACTTCTAGTGGGGCAGAGTGGAAACAAGAACAAGACAGAAGTTGATTTTTCCTCTTTCACAGTTGGACTCAGGTCATGGTAGCATTGTATGTCATTACTTGTCCCTCTTCTTTCTGTGTTGTCTTCTGTATGTTGGTCTATTACAGACACATAATAAAACATTAAGGTTCCCAAGGAGAACATATATGTATGACCTCATATACCAGCTGATGACTTCAAAAGCATAAGCTAAAATAATCCCAGGGGAATAAATGGCAAAAGTATTCAGGCCCTGTAAGGCATAATGAATTCTTCAGGACCACACACATGACCAGAAGGAGGAAATAGGTCTGATCCAAGCTGTCTTTACAAGCCAGGTGAGTTGGCCACACCTGGGACTGTCTGGGGAATAGATCCAGGATATGTTGGTGTAACCATGTACACTTGTCTATATGTCAAGAAAGATGGGAGAGACCTGAATCTCAGTGGGCCATCAGAACCATCTTTGTAGAAAGGGCCATAGTTAAGGAGTACCCCAGGAACTGACCTCACTTCCTTGGTAATAAAACACACAGGACATAAAACCATAGTAGCTAGGCACCCACATTCTAGATACAGTCCCATTATGTTCACTTGTGTTGAGCAGCAAGTCCAAAGCCAGGATTTCTTGTTGTCCACTCATCTTTGGATGCTCATTTCTCAGAAAAGTCCCTAGTAGGAGCCTTTCCCAAGTTTGGAAGCACTGTATCAATATGGGACCCAAAACTCTGGTGATATTTCCCAAGAAGACCAGAGGTAAAACAGGACAGGCATTACAAATGTAGAGTCTAGTCCTCCACTAAGATTCCCATTTATATAGTACCAGACCCTCAAAAGTTGTTTGTCTGTGTGTGTTTATATTAGTGTCTCATATTTGTGGATCATTGCATTTGATGATGATCAAGCTGTGATGGTATACTTTTAAAGAGAGCCACCTTAGGTCATTCCCTCTATACCTCCCAGAGATAGAACTGTATACTTGAATGATTGCAAAATAGTATGTCACAAGCCCTAGTAACTATACTTCTTAGCAAGTCTTCACTAAACACCTTAGAGAGCCTTTCTACTTACCTCAGAGGTCTGCAATATACCTCAGAGAAAACATTTGACTCACCACAGAAACCTTTCCTATACACTAAAAATAACCCTTTTATTCACTTAAGTGAACACTCAAACTCTCATAAATAAGACTTCCTACTAACCTCATAAAACCCTTCTAAACCCTTCAGAGGGCCCTACCTATATGTCAGAGAGAACTCCCTACACAAAAATGAGAACCCATCTTATCACCTCAGAGAACCTTGCCTACACACCTCAAACTCACTGCCCTACATGTCTAAGTAATGCCTCCCTACTACCAAGAGTTTTTCCTATACACCTCAAATTGCCATCCATATACTACTTAGGAACACTGCCTCCACACTTTGTTGAGCAACAATTAACTCAGAAATTCTGTCTTTCCTATAACCCCCAGAGAGTACTCCCTACAAATTCCAGTGAGATGTTAATTCAAACCTCAGAATTCCCATGCAACACACATCAGCAAATCCTACTACAAAACTCAGATACAACTCGCTACTCACCAAAAAACCCCCTCCATACTAACTCTGAGGGTTGGACTGACACACCTCAGAGAGAACTCAGGATACTCGGTTCCGTGGCCTCCCTAAACACTTTAGGGATTCCCTCTTCTTTTCTTAAGAAATATTCTCATTAACCTCATTGTGTATATCTAGTCATATCAGATAGATTTCATTATTCATTTCTGAGGGCTCTAACTACACAACAGAGAGCAGTCCTATGCAGACAAAAGCCCTTCTACACCCCTCATAGATTCCTCCTGCACACTTAATAGAGACCTACCTACAAACCTCAAAGCATCTGAACTGAAACTAATATAAAACTCCCCTGTGGTCTTCTAATACTGACATTTTACTCATACTCTACCATCAGAAACTGTTAAATTTGCTGCTGTCTGGCTGTCCAAACTAATATAGTATCTGTTTTATAAAATCTAAACATAGGCATACATGGAATACAGCCTTTGAAGAGTCTTTCAAAATTCCCCTGTTCCTATTGATAGGAAGACTCATAGCCTTTGATAAGGAGTCTCCCATGTTTCTCCTTTGCTACAAAGAAAAATTTCTTTTTCCTTTTTCTCAAAACCACGACCTTATTCAACTGGCAGTGGGGACAAGGACTCAGAATTCAGCAACAAACTTGGCACCCCAGGTGGGACACAAGAGCAGACTCCATTCTAGTTTTGAAGGCAGACCTGGCACTGTAAACAAGCACACTTACATGCTAATGTAAAGTAAATTTTTGAAAGCTGACGATTGAAAAGTTAGGACATGGTAAGTGTGCGTCAGGTTGAACCAGAGCAGCTTTTCATGATTTCCCATCTTGGTCAACTTTGAGAAAAAGGAAACTCAAAGCAGTAAAGTTGTTACACCTTTGTCATTTGGGCCTTCCAGAAAAAGAAAACAGAACCTGCTCTGCTGGAGGTCTACTAGAAGTGAGCAAGGCCTTTTAGGCCAAAGGGAACCTAAAAGGTGATCAGTGTTATCTTAACCAAGATTTGTTTTAGGAAATAAATGACTCCAAAACAAACAGACAAAAAATTATCTATAATAACCCCTTAAGAAAGAGACATTCATTCTCTTCTGTACAGTAGTTTAAATTGTATGAATTTGCTTTGCTAGATATCCTACTCTATCTCTTCTGCCTGTTAAGAAACCTCACACTAATGAATATCAATTTGTGCAAGACCTGAGAGCTATAAAACATTAAAATGTGATGTCCATTGCTTTAAGATATTTCTTTGTCTGTGAAACAGATGACTTAAGATCTTGACCAGGCTTGATTTTCATGAATAATATAAATATACCTGACTAGAAACAAGTATACATCTGAAACTAAATATGTTTATCTGACCCTTATCTAACTGTTGTATAAAAGTTTAATAAATGAAAGTTCATGTAGGTTCAAGTAGTAAGTGCATTCTTTTATACAATATATCTGGCATAATAGGGCACCACTGCCATTTAAAAACTGACATATATCTTTCTGCTTTGACTAAGTCTAATCTGAATTAACACTGTTCCCTGAACATGTAAGAGACTTAAGTCTCCATGATTTTTGCAAGTACTGCTATACCCTACAATCCTGTAAATATCTGTAGATTCTGAATATGACTGTGAAAATTAAACTAGGTAATATGAGGACATCTGTGTAATGGTGACACTATCAATTCTTTGTATACTAAGTATACTCATGTTCTTCTAGTATATAAATGTTAAAATATAAAGCTTGGAAGAACATTTTACTAAGCTGATGTTCTCCAAACTAAAATTGTCTACAATGGTAATTTTAAAATTTATAGAAATAATAATTTGGAAATTTATATTATTTAATGTTCTGAAACTGGATGTGTTGTAAGATACATGGAAAAAAGAATGGCAAGAAGCATTTTTCACTATCTTACACCAAAGGAAAGACGCTGTTCCCACAGACAAAGCCTATGAAAGTTCTTCCCATGAAAAGCAGTCTGCCATAGTTAAAGGTGGATTGGACAGTGATTCCAGTGAAGGGGAATATAGTAAAAAGAACCAGAGTCACCACATTAAGACAAACAACAGGATAAGGATAATAGCACTGAATCTACAATGCCATCTGCACCACACTAACATTACCTGTTTTTCTTTTAGTAAAGAAAATTAGGAGAATGTGAGGTGCTTCAAAGAATACTCAAATTGGAAACAAATTATTTTCTCTTCTTTCTTTTGTGAATTTTAAAAACTCCTTAGAGCTAAATGATAAACACTTTAAACTCTGTAAGAATTTTTGTTTGAGAAAATTATGTCTTTTTAAATTGCTTTTTAAGCTTAATTAAGAACTTTAGAGAATTTTACTTTATTAGTATACTCTATTTCTCTTTTATTTGCTGCAAAG
>NW_025920452.1:0-42422 GCF_902686445.1 Sciurus carolinensis
CACCTATATCTTATTGGCCAGAACATAATCATGGCTATTCCTAATTGCAAAGGTGGGAAATGTTGGATTTAAAGTCACAAAAAACAAAAACTAATTTTATTCACAGTAACTGATATTTCATCATCATATTTATGTCTCCAAAAATAACTGCTTCATTTATTCACCTACAGATATGTCTTTGAAGTGTGAGTACTGGGACAGGCATGGATCTGCTGCTGGGTGTCTACCAGTGAAGACAAAACAGGCCAGTTCTCTCTGGCTTAGGGATCACTCACTGTGCAAGGTACCTACTATCTATGACTTCATTTAATTCCCACGTGAGCCTTGGGATGTAATTGGCATCAGCCCTATCTTATAGATGAGTAAACAGAGAGGTTAAAAATCTATTCCATAAATATATAAAAAGGCAGAATTCAAATGCATCCTCATCCATTCCATACCTTGGTTCTTTAAAATTTGTTCTGAACTAGTCAATACATGTGAGAATATTCCTGAAAATCTTTATATATCTAATATCTGATACCTAATCCCTAGAGTTTATTACTTAACTGTTGGAACTCCAGACCTAATATCAGTGTTTTAGTGTTTAATACTGACAAGTGGATATGGAGTCTTTTTTTGTGTTAAAAATCAGGGAAAAATCAACAAAGAAATTGAACTCATCTTTCCAAAGTCATATGACAAGTCCACAATAGAACAATGGTGTGTACCTACACCTCACTACATCTGCAAAGAGATCTTTGAGTTTCCACAAAAAAACACTAACCAAAGTTGGGAGTACACTGGAAAACACTCTCCCATGGCTTATCTGAGAAAATTTCCATGGAATGAGAGGGACAGGATTCCAGGAGACACCTTGGTGATCAATGGGTCATGCCATGTCAGGGAGTATGATAGAGCCCAGGTGCAAAAAGGCAGAAGTGTGACTTTCTACAGCACATAAAATCCTGGTCTTCCTGCTTCCCAGATGAGTCTGGCCTAATTGTGCATATGCTAGAATGCCTGTTCAAGTGTTTATGGTCTTCTCCTATTTTATATCTCCCTCTCACATGACCTTGGAAGTCTCATGTTTTGGCATTTGTTGTTAAATTTCTTTTGCACTACCCCAGATCCAAACATGTAGATTTATTCTGTACAGGTTACAGTATTCAATATATTTGTTTAAATTTAACTCCCTTTTCCAATTATATTTAGAAATAACTCATTTTTCATTTGTTAACATACCTGCTTTAATTCTTCACATATCAATAATGGTTGTGATAAATAAGCAACTTCTGATTTTGTCACCTGGAATATCAGTGGATCTGCTTGAAATGATTATACCTTGGTTTGACTCTGGGTGATAGGTCTCCACTTTTTCTTTAATACTTTTTATAACTTCATATATAGTAAACAAAAAACTTGGTCTAATTTTATATGGTTTCTCTCAGAGAAAGTGCAGGCTTCCACTCTATCTCCATTAGTGTGGATGAGGCCTAATCTTGCAGATACCTTTGAGTAGACTCAGAGCTTGGTCTCTGCTTCTGCTCTATGTTCAATCTGCCTGTGATCTCTTCAACCAGTGACCTTGAGCTCTGCCTCTATTTTTAATTTCATTTCTTATTGATTTTAATGTCTTACTCAGAGCTTGAAACTAAACACTACCAATTTGAAACTGATGACTGATTGATCCAAGAATACCCAAAATTGGTGCTACATATGAGAACAAACTAGGGAAGAGGGGCCCATCAAACAGTGTAAGAGAACCCTGAGAGGCTGGAAACCATGGGGATACAAGGAATCCCTTACCCCAAAGTAGAGGCATTCTAATTGTGGAATATTTGGAATAATTGGATCTTAAGGCTAGAATGAGAATAACTGGAGTTGTCAAAATGATAGAGACATTATTCCAAATAAGATCTCTTTTCAGATGTATTCAGGGAACTCAGAGAAAATAGTGGAGCCCAACTATCCCTAGAACAGCTTTTATCCAACAGGGAATAAAGAAAAATTAAGAGACAGGGGACATATTCAATTAGGAAAGTCACAGTTCTGTGTTCACCAGTGGGATCTTGTTACTGTTCAACAGACATTAAAATTACAGACCTGAAGAGACAGAACTTAAAGACATCTTTTCCTTAAAACTTAGTTGTTTGATCTCTCCTTAGCTGCACAGATCCCTCTCCTGCCTCAGACTTCTGAGTGCCTGCATGTCCTCAGAAGCATAATTACTGTGTCTTTGGTTCAAGAAAGGCTGTGAAAGGAGAAAATTTAAGCCTACTAGTGTGTTTTCTTGTATGTGAATAGGATATGTTAGATCTAACAGTACTACTCAGCACAGAGGAACTGTGTTTTGTATGGCAAAATAAAGATAATTTCTTCTAAGAACTTTGCTTCTTTAATTTAGATCGCCTTAAAGTTAGTAATTTTTTTCATAGGAAATATCAAGTAATTTTATCTTTACATTTATTTTATTTCATGAGTTCTAGTGACACAAATTACATACAATATGTCATCTAGAGATAGTAAGCATTATATATTTGTATACATAGCATCAGTGAAACCATAAGTTTTTAATTAGAATGTTTATTAATTATAATTTTCTACTGTCATCTTAATTCAAACAGAATTTTATTGATATGAGAAACTCCATTAATTAGAATAACTAAATTTTTAAATCTTTAGAAAGAAATGAGGTTTTATGTTCCAAACCTCATTTCACAAATTGGCTTCTCACTTTGCTATAAACTACTTATATGTATTTTTTTGTGTAGTCTATGAATCCAATTTAATTTCATCAATTATAAATTTCTCACCCTGTACTCTATTAGTTAGGAAATGGCAAATGAGAGACATGATGCTAAGGTTTTGAAATACATTAAATATTTTAAAACATCAAATGAATATTTTGGTAGTTCTCCATTTTTGTTTCCAAAACACCCAGGAATAAAATTTACAATATTTTGGATAAAGAATATTTATGTTTGTTAGTCCCTTAGGTTTTAGTCACTAAAAACATACCCTTTTAAATTTCTGACACATTGAAAATGTGTGAATCTAATTGTTTTTGAGGAACATTTATGTCATATCCTGCCACACAAATGCTACCTAATTTTCAGATTTTTGTCCCAAATTTGATTTTTTATGTCTTTTCCATCAATTTTTAAATGTCAGTCTATATCATTTTCTTGTCACTAAGACATGTAGAACAAAATGATACAGAAAATCTGAACCTGTTGAAAAGTATATCATGACTTGAATCTTCCATCACTAAATAAATCAGAGAGATGGACTCTCCTGCAGGACTGCTTGGGTTTCCCAGAAATGACAGCTTCTGGGTCTGTAAAGAAGCACCTCTGGGGCTTCTCATTTCTTTACAGAATGCTTTCTCTTCTAGTGACTTTTCTCAGACATTTACTATAGTGATAATATAAATATCATAGCTCTTAGTGTAAATCATAAGCTGTACTTTGTATCTGACAACTTACAAAAGCAACCAATTATTATGACCTCTATTTCTCACAAATAGGTGCCACTCATTTTCCAGAAATTTGTCCAGTGTTTTGCTGGAGTTCATGCATTTTAAAACATATTTGCTCACATGACTAACATGAACTGGGTTATGCTTTTGCATTCCCTGATGTGCCTTTCATTTCTCCTCGTGTTTTGCATACATTTTCAGCACAAGTAATTTCCCAAGGTAGAAAGTGCTGCCTCCATGGACCTCAGTCCCAATCCCACTTGCTTGAAGCAGGAGCAATCTCGCCTGCCTTATCCCCATTGTCTGTTTTTACCTTAATGAAAAGAAGGGGAGGAGGAGATGATTGGCATCAGTGGTGAAGGTGAACTGTGTGATAAACACAACCTAAAGCATATGCATCTACACATTTATAGCTAAGTGGTGAATAAATAATTGGTTTTGTGCATCACCTCATCCCAAAAGAGATGCAGGTTGATGTTCATGCTGCAGAAGAGAAAACAGATGTGTGTTATTTTCACAACTTCACCCTAAGTTCTGCCCATCCACAAAGTCTTATGACCCTGATACTTGCAACTGAGCCTGCAGAGGAATGTCCTCCTGAAATACTACTTCTGTCCAGTTGTCTAACTCAACTCCACTGCCTGAGCAGTTCTCACTAATATGGGGAAACATGTGTGATCATGTATGAATCATACAGCCACCTATGGTTCTGGTGATTGTAGGATGGCATACTGCCATCATGAGTCCCTCCTTGATCCAGATATTAAAGGGAGTATCCTCCAGTCTTTGCTATGAGCTATAACAAATAAAAATTCTGAAATTTTTGGATGTTTCTTTTTTCATGTGTGATGTTTTATTTACCTACTCACTTAAACTTTCCTTCTTCTTACCATATGTGGATTAATCAAATGTAACCTATTTCAGAATTTTATGTTATATTCAATGTGATTTCTAATCCTTACACATAGAATGTTAAGTCTGGGGACAGATGCATTTCTCCAGTCCATAAAGTACCATATCAGTACCTGGTACAAGACAGCATCCAGGTATGAAGATGTCAGCATCACTCCTAAGACCCTTATTTTGAGAGTGTTTCTAAGATAACATGACTGATGGCAGAGAACATTTGTTCTTTCCCCTGATCTCTTAGAGTGTACTCTGTCAGTCTTCAGTGTGATGGATCACACCTGGGAAGGGACATAACCCAGGATTAGCTCATATATTTAAATGCTTTCCATTCCCCAGATGCATTCTATCAATGGTATGTCATCATGGACATTATTAGATAACTTTCTTTACAATATCAATATAATATATTATTTTAGTCACATATATATACTAGTGTATATATATATATGTATATATATATACATATATATATTTATATTACACTGTGACACATGTACTGATATGATTGTGTTTTAAATCTGGAGAGAGCAGCATGTCTAGAAATATATTTTTCTGGGTTAACTGCTGGCATTACTTGGAAAAAGAATAGTTGTGCTTAGGATTGCATCAAATTGTGTCCCTTTCTTTTGTGCTTACTTCAGGAAAGAATATAAATTTTTCTGTTACTTGTACAGAAATTCACTTTCAGAAGATAATTTTCCACTGGGTTTAAGCAATGAACAAACAAATCCATGAATTCTGAATATTTTTGCCAATACATGGTACTTCACAGATCTGCTTTTTATTATTCCTCTTGGTAGGACTACAGATTCCTTGGTCACACTGAACTTAATGTCATCCAATGGACTTGAAGTATAGATTAAAATATTTTATTCAATGAGTGTAAGAATGCCTCATTTTTATAAGGCAGAAGTGTTGAAAGCAAATTAGAGATATTGTATGTCACAGAAATGATGTGATAGAATGCAACTTTTTGTTTTGTTTCATAATACAACTTTGTTTGAGAGAGGAAAATTTATAATCTTTTTTATTTTTTTATTGGTACCAGGGATGGAACCCATGGTTAGGTTAACCATGACGCACATACCCAAGTTTTTCTCTTTTTTTTTTCTTTTTCTGAGGCAGTGTCTTGCTAAGTTGCTTAGACATTTGCTAAGTTCTTGAGACTAGTTTTGAACTTGCACTCCTTCTGTCTCAGTATCCAATGCCTGGTTAAAATGATTTCTATAAGTCAAATATTACATGCTAATATTTATCCATTTGAAATTATACTTTAAGAAACGCCTATAATTATTTGACTTATGTAAAATAAATTTATAACAAAGTACAAATGGCATTTATAAGTTCACTGATGTCATAAAAAAAGAATTCTAAGTACTAGTGATCAAATGTGATCCATAAAACTTGCACATATATGGATATTTGATTTATATATTTCAAAACTTTTTCTTAAATTTATCCTGGCAGACAAACCCAAAACACAGAATGAGTGAATGGATCAAATTTTGTCATTATACTGAATCATTTTTGTGGAAAGATTGTCTTTTCTTAGTAGTGGTAGAAAATTTTTATTTTCCACAAATATTACATGTTGGCACTCATACACTGAAGCTGAAGAAACTGATCACACAGAAGTCAAGAAGAGAACAGCTTACTAGATCTTTAAAAATGTAATTAGATAGATTGTGGGTGAGATATACCCAAAAAGTTAAGATGATAAATTAACTCAAATTTATATCACATTAGGGTGATTCAGCTATAATAATTACTTATACATTTCAAATAATCAGAGAAGAGTTTCCTGCTATTTAGCAAAAAAAGATAACAACTGACAAGATTGATATTTCCCTAATTTAATCACAACACACTATAGACACATGTTGAATTACAATGCTGCATCCCAAATACAAGTACAAATTGAAGGTAATTCAGTCACATCCAGTGTGGATGAGGGAAGGATTAATAGGCAGAGGATTATGCTGGCTATAAATCTATTAATTACCCATAAACAACTAATCAATAAAAACTCAAGAGCCAATACCCTTTTCTAATGTGAGGGGGCATGATGGATCAGGCCATACCAGATCTAACTTCTAACAACATGGAGTGGCCCACCTCTCCTTTATTTATAGTCATAGAGGTAAACGGACCAAGACCACAAAGGACTGGCTTCTTCTGTGAGGAAAAGGATGTGGTGGAGTTAGGAAAACCAATTGTTTTGGAAACTAGCATATCAATCAGAAGGTAAAACACTCCAACACAGAGGCACTTACTCCTTAGGATACCTACAACAATCTATCATGGCTTCCAGTTCCTGCAAGTCAGACATCTGTATCCCATGGCTCAACCAATTCTGATTCTGCTAGGTATGGATGACTCTCCACACAAATAATAGATTTCAATTAAAGATAAAAATAACCAAAAATAAACACTTCAATATTTTAACTAATTATCTACAACTCCTCAGATTTTTTGTCCCATGTTTATAAATATTTCACTTTTGTGGTTTCTGTTAATATCTTGACTTATAGATCTACATGTTCTAAAGAGTGATAAAATGACAGTCTCTTATGGATGATTTGTTGACTGTTGTATGGTTGGAAATTATTGAAAATACATACCTACATTTTAAGACACTTGAATTGAAACACAAATATGTCTTGTATAGAAAACATTCCATTGGTAGATCAATGACAAATTTTCTGTATCAAGTTTATTCTTGGACCTCTGAACTGAAAAATTGTTTACTTCATGCAGGTGATAATTGGACTTCTTTTGGAGAATCATCTTCCAGACTTGGGTTAAATTTTTGTTTTTAACTCAGGTTTTAGTTCAACTGTGACTTTATTTACTATCCTACTTCTAGATGACTGAGTAGAAAACAGAGAATATGTTCCTACTAATATTCAATTACTGGACTTATTTAACTTAGTATAGTTATTCTGGTGATGATAAAACCTTTTGTATAACTTGGATAGCTACAATGTTTATTCAAACTTTCCTAAAATGCAGCAATGATCTGTCAACAGAGAGTAAGAAAATGTTCTAAAATTGTGAAAATTTATTGCGAGAGTAACAGAGGTAGTTATTATTAAAAGAACTAATTTAAGTCTCCCAAGTCAAAGGCATGAAGAATGGCATAATAAAAATAATGATCAATATATGTAGAGGTCATTAGATGTCATAAACACTTTGCCATTTACTACTTTACCTTCTTGCACACATAATACATGTACAAATAAGGAAAGATGACTGATCATATTTTACAAATTAGTTGATCAGTGTATGGCACCATAAACAGCTGAAGGTCTCACTTGGACTCAATTGAAGATCACAGATGCAAATTGAAACAATGTGTTATAGAGTAAATATTTCTCAAAGTTGGATCAGTTAATTTATGAAACATTTTAGTGCTTGTAATAAATGAGTATACCGATAGCAACAAAATAATGTACCCACATATATTATTACTCCATTGAGATTCATTTCTTATGACAACTGGAATTCTCTATTATTATGCAATCTTCCTATTTGAAGTCACCAAAAATTGTAGATATTTAATATGTACAGGGAACTTAAATAAGAAGAAAAAGAAGAAAGCCAAGTAAGATACTACTTCAGAAAACTTCAAGATTAGAGTATAACTGAGAACCACATTCAATAGTAAATAGTAATTCTGAATGGATTGGAAAGCTGATATAAAAGGGGAGTTCCATAATTGTTACATAATGCAGATATTATTGAGTAACAATAGAAAAATGTCAACTGAAAGATGTGAGAGAGATGTGAATGCTGAGGTGGGAAAAAGATGTGTTGAGGTGAATCCATACATTTTCCTGATGGTAAATGTACAGACTGAGATTCATGAAGATAATACTATTTGAAATAAAGACTTTTTCTTTGTTTACTCCTAAGATATATATTCCATGATTTCTTAAACAAGAGATGAAAAATACCAACCCTGTGATTTTATTAGTCTAAGAAATGCATTTCTCTCTGAAGTTGGCATTGAACTCTCAGTCAACACTAACATTTTTTCTCTTTCACATCTTCACATTCCTTCTGCAGCACAGGCTCAAGACCAACAAACTCTTCATTGGTCTCTTGACCCTAATCCACAAAGACATGATGGCAATTTTGGGATACATAGCTACAAATGCTTTTGGGTCTAAGGATTTTGGGGATGACATCAAATACAAATCAATAATCTACTTGCATTGGTTTTCAAGGAGATTCTCTCTTTGTGCCACCTGCATCCTGAATTTTTTCTAGGTCATCGTTCTTAGCCCAAGATCCTCCTGCTTGACAAAGTTCAAGCACAAATTCCCACATCATAGCCTGTATTCCCTTGTTTTCCTGTGGCCTTGTACATATCTTTGAGTGATAGCTTATTATTGTCTTCTACAATTTTCCCCAATGTGTTCTCACATTGTATGGTATTTATTGCTCAATCTTGCATAATTGTATGAAACAGTTACTTCCTCAGGCATTTGTTTTCTGTATTAGGTGTATTCTGGGATGTCTTTCTTATAGGACTCATGATCCTCTAAAATGGGTACATGATGATCCTCTTGTGTAGGCATAAGCAGCTTTTCAAGCACCTTCACAGCACCAGTCTTTCTCTGCAAGCACATCCCATATACAGAGGACCACCTCATTCATCCTGCTGCTCATAAGCTTCTTTATGCTCATGTGCAGTTTGGACGCCATCTTCTCCTTCTGACAAACTATATGGAAACATGACACTGTTTGTTTTTCTATTCAGATGATGACAGCTAATGACTATGCCACAACCAATACTTCGCTGCTAATCTGTACTGAAAAATGAATTATTAACTACTTCAAATCTTTTTTGGTGAGGATAGTACAAATTGAACTCCTGATAAAATGACAAACATAATTCCTTATATCTATATAAGTTCTCCTAATGTGTCAATTCACTGGCTTCTGAACAATATACCATGGCATAAAGTATATGCTGTCTGAATTAAGTGAATATAGAGATATGCATGCTTTATTCAATCTGTTACTTTGAAACATGTGAATAACAAATATATCATAGAAATGTCAATAATTTACCTTCATGAGATAATACAAGTGTCCAACATATCATTTTGGTGTGAGCATATGACACTTATGAGGCAGCTGTTACCTTCATGACCTATGTTAGACACTAAAATCACATTGAGTGTGTACAGCATGTTTTAATAAGTGCTCAAATGAGCTGCATATGTCAATATTTATAGCCATAAATTACTAACTAATCCATCAATTGTCCTTTTCCTGACCTGCTAAAAATAATTGACTGTATGAACATGGTTGTCATATGCTCATAGTAGCATTATCAATTATAACCTCTGGTGAAAACAAGTCAATGTCCAAAAGTGTATAAATATGTAAGTAAAACATGACCTGGACATACCATGGAATATTATTCAACCTGGAACAAAAATAAATAAATTCCTGAAGGAGTAATTTGTGAACTTGAATACATTATTGCAAGTGACATATCACTTACAAATTATACAATGCTGTAAGGCACTATTTTTGAAGGTGGATCTGAGAATTAAAATTCATAAACACAGAAAATAGAATGAGAGCTACCAGAAACTGAGGAAGAAGTTAGTGAAGAGTTCTTATTTGATAGCCACAGAGGGATAGTTTAAGAAGAAGAAAAAGTACTAGAGATGGATGGTAAATATTTTCACAATAGTATGAATGTGATTACTGCCTCTGACCTGCATAGTTAGGAAGCATCAAACTGTTGAACCAGAAGAATGAAACCAGTTCTGGCCTCTAACATAATATGTTGCCCCCCATATATGTATAATATGTCAAAATACATGCTGCTGTTATGTGTATCTAAAAAAAATCAATAAAATTATGTTGTTGAAATAAAAATAAAGAATCAAAATATTTAATTTTCTGTGATATGTACATTATCATAGAAAATTGACCAATAACCTTCTTTATGTTAAGGGAAATATGCCTAGTACACAGAGAGAAACACCACATGTTCTCATTTATTTGTAGAAAACACTAAGGAAATCTAATAGAAGAGAATGTAGTGTTGATCCCCAGAGAATGGGAAGAAAAGAGAGAGGAAAGATGGTAAGGGGCACCAAGAACCTAGTAGAGAAATCACTTCTGATACTTCTTTGGCAGAGTAAGGTAAGTACTAGTGTAGCAACTTAAAATGTGTTTCAAAATGAAATTCCTGATACATAAAATTAATAGTTGAAAAGATGAAAATACTTATTATGGTCTGATTACTACAAATTATACACATATACTGAATTACAATAATGTACCTGATAAAACATATATATATGTGTGTATATATATATACACACACTTAAGATAACACATATATGTCTTTAAATATTTCCAGTAAGCTTTTAAACAACTTTGAACAAATTCTGTATAATTAAATGATTTTTACATATCATGATTCTAAAAATGACAAAATATAGTTTTTAAAAATTTCTAACAGTTTTAAGATATTTTAGTGAGTTGGGTCTAAATCTTTTTATAACCATCTTTTGAACCCTGCTGGGATTAACCTTTGAGTCACTGAACCACATCCCCAGCCCTTTACTATGTTTAGTTTGAGACAGGTTCTCAATATTTTGCTTAGACCCTTGCTAAATTACTCAAGAGTGGCTTTAAAGTTGCAATCTTCCAAACTCAATGGTCCCAGTGGCTGGGGTTACATGTGTGTGCCACCTTGCAATTGATCTAAAGAAGAAAGATGTGTTCTTGTTATGGATTCAGTTAAGGAGCAGTGTGTTCTGCTCAGTCTTTCAATGATACTTTTTTTTAGGTACCAACAGTTTCTTAGTTTTCTGGGTAATATATTTTACATTAGGTCAAAATGCCAAATTCAAATTGTAGAGAAATACATGGGAAATCACTGGTCTTGAAACTTATGCATGAAAATTTTGTATTTGTAGTATTGTTTTAATAAGAAAAGGAAAAAATTTTAGAGGTTCTTTTCTAAATAGATTTAGTATTTTTGTCACTGAATATTTCACATGATGCACTATGAAAAACATGAAAATTCTACTGCCTTATAATATCATTGCTCCTCTCTGGTAATTTTGCCTTTAAAATTATGACCTAAGAAACAACAGAAAACTTATATGTGTCATTTAATAGAGAAAACTCTACTTGAACAGTAATTCTTATTATTGAAAATATTAATATCTGGTAGCTAATATTTTAACTAGCATTGCTTAAAATCTTCATTAAAAAGTATAAAATATGCAGTCACAAGGAAGTATTATAATCTCAAATTGCTAGAAACACCTAAAATTTTATATTTTCATACCAATTACAGTGATACACAATCTGTGCAAAAAGAGAAAATACTGACCTCAAGCGCATTTTCTCCCATACTTTTACTCAAAAATACACTTCTGAACATAGAAACATGGAATTTGTTATTTCTTGTTGTTGCTGTTATTGTTGTTTTAGTTTATCTCACCTATCATGCAAACAGTGCTGCAGGTGTGGACACTAGCTGGGTGTCCTTTAATTCAGTTCATTTCTTAAACACAATTCAGTTTTTAGTCCACAGAATGAGGGCTCAATCTTGGAGATCACACCTCCCACATTTTAGATGCCAATCACAAACCCAGGTTGTTTTGTCTGTGTTTCTGACCCACTAGCTATAAATCAGGGTTTGCATAGTCCTCTTCTCAGGTTTGATTAACTTGCTTGAGCAACTCAAAGAATGGAGAAAAACACATTTTCCAGTTTATTATTAAGAATATTAAAAAGGACACAGATGTAGAAATATGTAGGACAAGCATGGAAGAAGAGACCTGGAGCTTCCTTGCCCTCTCCAGGTGCCATACTCCAGGAATCTCCATCTGTTGAGCTATCCTGAAAGTTTCTGAAACCAGCATTTTGGTGTCATTTATAGAGACTTCATCAAAGCATGGAAAACCATTGAGAAATGTAACTGGAAAAGCATATGATCTAGTCCTACTAGACTGGGTAGAAAAACACTGCAAGTCCTGTTGAGGTTTCTCTTGGCATATCTGTATAGCAGTCCTTTCTCCAACATATGAGGCAGGATTCTGACTGACATGAGGGTCATATGGTGTACTATTGGACCAGAGATGTTAATGAATTTCTTTACAGTCAGATCCAAGACAGAGGAACATCAGAGACTCTAAGCCTTAGGAAAGTGAAATTCTAGTTTTTGAGCCAGGAACTATGAATATGGAAATATGCATACAGATATAGAGTGATAGATAGATATCTCACATGTGCAAATTGCTGATTATAATGTATACTGTTAGTATATATGCTGTTATAATATATATATATATATATATATGTATGTGTGTGTGTATGTATGCGTGTGTATATGTATATATGAATACATTATTGAAAACACAATCAGGCATGATGGTGCATGCCTGTAGTCCCAGCTACTTGGGAGGCTGAGACAAGATGATCACAAGTTCAAGGACAGTCTTAGTGACTTAACGAAATTCTGTTTCAAAATAAAAGAAGACTGGAGATGTTGTACAGTGGAAGAGTGTTTTTCTAGCATGTTCATGAGATCAAATTAACTTCTCTACTTCATGGCTATTTGTGAACCTCATATGTGCTATTCTGCCATATACCCTTATTTTTTTTATACACTCACTTGGGTCAGGCATTATATCTTACCAGTGATGGAAGTGTTGGGGGTCTCCTGAGCACTGCTGCCCTTCAGATGTTGAGCAGCAATCATGAGCCACATCCTCAGACACCTCAGAAAACTGTTGCCTTCAGACACCTGATATGAGCCATATGAGGAGCTTGTAGGAAAGAAAAGTAATACAGAAATCACTGTGTCTTATAAAAGTAACTGTGTGCCTGGCACCATACTAGGTACTGGTCAGTGACCAATGACTCTGATACTATTGGGTATTGATCATAGCAACCAGAGGGTATAATGGACTTCTCACCACACTTTTTCCTTATACTTTTCTCCTCTATTCCCTAAGTACAAATTCGAAAAGGAGTAAGTGATCTGAATTCATATAAGCATTTGTGATCCCACAATATCCACAGGGCTATGTACTTGCACATGGGTGGGCCTGTGGGTAAGCATTTCTACAGACATTTTACAGAGGAGACCTTGATTCACAGAAGGCCATTTCCTGTTTTATCCTCATTTATCCAGATTTAACATGGAATGTACGTCCAGGACATCACACTGCCTGATGGAGAAGGATCCCATATCTCTCTCCCTTTCCAGTCAGTGGGTACCAAGTCCCAGCACAGAATGAGGCATCTGGGTCTGGGGTCCCTTTATCTCCCAACAACTCAAGTGTTTCAGTTCCCACAGCAGGGTACCCACACCCTCAGTGAGTCCAAATACCTGGAGATGGGGCCATGCTTTTCTCACCAAATCACCTGGATTTCTTAAAATATTCTCCTGTCAACATGATCAACACGATGACATCAGGTTACTGTGGTAACCACAATGAGCAAGTTTCTCCACACCGGAAATGCTTACAAAAAATCTTCCCCTCCCCTTCCTCTGATTTAAAAAATGCCTTCCTTATGCAGGTCATCATCTAAGATAAGTGCCAATTAGAAGAACTAGTCTGATACACTAGCAGTGAGCCAAATTCTGGTCCAATTGTGGAAACAAAGTTTGTATCTCTTATCAGGAATTTGTTTGCTTTAAAAATGAACCTAGGGGAGTGTTATCTTTATAGAGAGACAATGTAAGGTATCTTAGGACTCTTGCATATGACCTATCCATCTGAGATCAAACATACAAAATTCACACACCATGATATGTACTTTGCCATCCTTGGCAGAAAATTAAGAGACTGCTTCTATCTAATACCTTGACTAAATGACCTAGGAAAGTTTTTTGTTAATTTTGAAAATATCATTTAAGGAATCTCAGAATTATTTCAAAAAAGCAGGACTGGAGTATTATTTAGTAAACTGAAACTGATGCAAGTTTTCAAATCACATATTGGACTATCCTGGGGAGTGCTTACCTGCATTCCTGATACATTCTGCTACGTGGAATGGATCCATGACAAAACATATCTAGTCTCTACACACTCATTCCTTCTCCATCATGGAAATCACTCATGTAATAAAAGAGTTGGGAAGATAAAACAGGAATTGCATCGTTTAGATTTTCTCCCTTCAAAATTGTTGGTCATAATCTTCCTTTGTTCAGCACATGTTCTGGTCTGCCCTCAGGGGTGTTTTAACAATAGGTCCACAGCTCACCTCCTATGACATTGTCTTCCCATATTTTCTCTGGTCTTGATTCCAAAGAATTGAGTCTTTAAGAGCCTCCCCAAACACACCCTGTTCTTAGTCTGGATACTAAACTAAGTAAGGATTATGACAAAAATTATATTGAAATCAATATATTGACTTTATTCCTAATACATGAAAATTTCCATTAATTAAATATAAAAATATGAAAATTCTCACAACAAAAACAGATAAGAATAATCTACATATGTGAATATGACTTAGATTACCTGACAAGTGGGCTTCATATCAACAAACCATAGCACTGAATAGACTCATACACCCAACTGTGTTATCAGCATAGCCACAAAGGCCCTGAACTGAAAGACATACATACCTGGTATTTCCAGAAGGAGTCCTGTCTATATGTATTCAAGGAAACTGCCTTCCTGGCCAAAGGGGATCTCAGCAGCAGGACAAAGTGTTTTAGGACACATTCTTTGAGGAATATTTCTTGATGTGAAAAAAAAAAAAACTCTCATTCTTATTACACACACATCATACAGACTTCAAAGAATATGGCTTTTTGTGTGGATTTTAGAGCTACTTACTGAGGCACTATCTTATTTTGTTAACAAGCACAATTATACTTGAAGGATCATCTTATAAATGGGAATTGAAATTACTTCATAAATTCTAAGAGTAGAGTGAAAACCTTAAACCTTTCCCATAGAAATCCCTTTAAAAACCAATTGATGAACTGTTTCTAAACAAAAACTCACACATAAAATCTCAGGTAAACTACAGCTGAAATTATAACAAATTCCCCTCCTCCACTTTTCAAGAATCAGAGAATCCCCTTTTCAGTCAATGGTAACAGACTACAAGAGATAAAGTTCACAAAGCCACATATGTTGGGTTTATATCTCTCCTTAACAAAAAACCCAAAACAATAAATATTGATTATCTCACAGGAATTTGTGTTGACTTGATCCAGCTGGGCCTTTTATGATAGCACGTGGTGGCTGTTATCTGGTGATGTATTAATTTGGAAGCTCCAACCATCTGGAACATCAAGAGAACTCCCTCAAAGTATGAAAACTGGTATTGGCATCTCCTGAGAACAGGTAGGGCAACTAATTAAAGCACCTTGGCTTTCCTTCAAAAAGGCCCACATATATAAGGTCATCAGATTACATTTAACCCAGCTAATTTTGTACACCAAATAACAGCATACAATTTTTATTCACATGCAATATCATTTTGTTTATCTGAAACTCAAATTTAGGTGGACGTTCTATATATACTTTTATTTGTTAAATAGGATAATTTTGGGGGAAGACACACTGAACCTCTAAGTTTTAATGAGCATCTGAGACAACTCTTCCAATGGGTTATTTCTAAAAAAAAAAATCACACTGACACTAAAGAAAAGAAATCTGATAATGTCTGCTGCTGGCAGCATTAGGGGGAAATAGACACTAGCATACAGTTTTTCTTCCAAATGGTGTATCCATTTTCTGAGACCCATATTAATATGGATTAATAACTTGAATGATCTTGAAACAGAAGCTCTGTTTCCACAAAAATGGAAGATTCAATGGCAGTTTTAGAAAAGAATTTTAAGGTGAATCAGACCTGAAATCTGATTAAAGGGCTGACTCAGCAGGTCAGGGGCCACATAAGTTTCCTGAGAAAAAAAATGGCCAAATTTATGAAACAGATTGTTTAGAGTGTCTAACTTTAGGATCCTCATGTTAGTACCTGGAATTAATCTCATAACAACACTTTGGATGAGGTATTTATAGAAGAGTGTGACTACAAAACATTTGCTTGTAAAAAAAAGAGCCAGATTTCTAAGAGTTTATTCGCCAGTACAACTTGCCAGAGTCCAGGGGAGAACCTGCCTTCTCAGCACCTTGAGTTTCTGGTGTCCAATCTGTAGCAAATATGCCAGGACACATTCTGCTATGAGGGTTAATGTATTTTCTCTGTTCATCTTTCAGCAGGGAGCTTGGTTTGGAGCCCCTTACCTTTTCCTCAGAGGAGGTTCATGGCAGGACTGGAAGCAGAAGCTATCTGAAGTCAGTGATTCTTTTATCTTTTATGAAAACACAATTAATGGATGGTTGGACCTGCTTGTACTTTACAGGAAGGTGAGGACCTCTGAAGATAGAAAAGTGTAGAAAAAGAAATTTCTCTAAGATAGGGAGCACGGGTGAGGTATAAACATCCTTCCAAGTGTAGAGACCTGACCACTACTCCATATCTATACTTGGGTTAGTTCTGTAGATGTCCCATTAAGGTTGGACCTCCCCTTATGACATATCTTTTTAGCTTGAATCAGGAGATCCACAAAGGAGGAAGGGATTTTCAGATTTCCCCTAATCACAATACACCTTGCATTCTCAGCAGATGTGGCATCATGAAGCAAGGTCTCAAAACAGGTACTTTGGGGCAAATTTGTCATAGATATTTCAATGGTTTGGGAGTCTCCAAAGGACTATAGTATATACAAAGATATAGACAACATCTATAGTATTAAAATGTTCACTTTCCACTCTTAAGTGGGGATCAGTAGATAAAAAATGTCTAAAACAATTCCTTGGGTGGAAGGTAATAATGAAATATGGTTTGAAGAAAACTATACACAGCCACCTCTCTTGCTTACTCAACAACCTCTTTTATTGGTAGTGGCAGTAGGAGTGGTGATGTTGATGACAATAAAGTGATAGAAATAAAATTCTGTCTCTTGGGTTAAGAGGATTGACGATGGGTTTATGTGTATTGAATTGGGTTTTTAAGGCAATACACAGAAAATAATTAGAAAAACAGGTATTTCCTATGAAGAAAACTTAAAATTATTGTTCTGTTCTCAAACATGTAGTCTGCATTGCCAAAGAAACTGGATCATAAAGCAGGAAACATAAAGGGAATTAATAAAATGAAGTTTCAATTTACACATTTAAATAAAGTGGATGGTGTCTATATGCCAACAATATGTTGGAGTGTTGACCCTATATTTTCTCCTAGCACTTCCAATGTTTTTGGTCTAATTCCTAGGTCTTCAGTCCACTTTAAATTAACTTTTATGAAGAGTAAGAGATCGGAATCTAGTTTCATTCTTCTACATATGGATTCACAGTTTCCCCAGCACCATTTGTTTAAAATGCTAACTTTTCTCCAACATATATTTTTTGGCAAATTTGTTAAGGACCAGATGACTGTATGTTTATTTGTCTCTGTTTTCTATTATATTCCATCATTATTCATTTCTGTTTTTATGCCAATAACCTACTGTTTTTGTAACTATAGCTCTATAGTGCAATTTGAATCATTTATTGTGAGGCCACCCATGTCACTTTTATTTCTCAGTATCATTTTGACAATTTTGAGTCTTTTATTATTACATATGAATTTTAGGTCTGTTTTTGCTCCTCAAACTGAAGATGTAAAACCAAGAATTGATCAATGGAATCACCTCAAATTGAATATCTTCACAGTGAAAAAAGAGCATGCATGACAATGTATTATGATGGGGGGTGACAGGGGAAGTGAAGAATGAAGGAACTTTGAATGGTTTAGAGGAAAAAGGGGTGGAAGGGGGTGGGAATGGAAAAACAGTACAATGCAACAGACAGTATTACCCTATATATATGTATGATTACATGAATGATGTGAATATACATTGTGTACAACCATAGAAAGGAAAGTTTTACCCCATTTGTGTACAATGAATCAAACAGTGTTTGTAAAATTTAAAAAATATTTTAATAAAAAAAATAAGAGCATGAAGAGAGAACCTGCAGAGTGTGAGAAAACACTTGCCAGCTACTGTTTCAACAGGTGTTTATATTCATAATATTTAAAGAACCAAAAAACTTAACAGTCCCCCAAAAAAGCAAATAAACAATCAATAAATAGACAAATAATCTGAACAGATATTTTTCAAAACAAGAAATATAAATGGCCACAAATATGTGAAGAAATATTCAACATTCTTAGCAATCAGGGAAATGCAAATCAAATCTACCCTAAGGTTTTATCTCACTACAATTTTTATGGCAATGATCAATAATACAATTAACAAGAGTTATTGGCAAAGTTGTGGAGAGAAAGGTACACTCGTGCATGGTTGGTGGGACTACAAAGCAGTACAATCACTTTGGAAAGCAGCATGGAAATTCCTCAAAAGACTAGGAATAGAACCACCCTATAACCCAACTCTACCCCTCTTAGTACTTATCTGAAATATCTAAAATAAATATTCTACAATGATACATACTTAGCAAGATGTATATCATTGCTATTCACAATAGCCAAGTAATGGAAGCAGCCTAGGTGACTCTCAACAATCTAATGGAGAAAGAAATATGGTATATATACACAATGGAGTTTTACTCAGCAATAAAGAAGAGAAATCATGAAATTATATCATTTTCTGGTAAATGGATGAAATTAGAGATTATCATGGCAAGTAAAATAAGCCAGGGTCAGAAAGTCAAGGGTAAAATGAATTCTTTCATAATGCAGGAACAATAGAGAAAAAAATAAATTTTAAAAGGGGAATCTCATGGAAATAGAATGGAGAACAGTAGAGTTTATGAAGGAAATTGAGTAGGAGAAATGATGGATGGGAAATGGGAGGAGCTATGGAATTAAATTAAGCAGTTTGTGATATACACATGAATAAATGTATTATAATAAATTCTGCATTTGTGTATGAGTATAACAGAACAATTTAAAACAATAAATAAATAAAAGGAACTCTATAGAATACAGGCAGGAAAGTGGGACCAGGATAAGTAGAGAAAAAGCAAAAGTACTGAGGATTGACATGGAGCAAATTATGTTATATGCATTCATGAATATTTCAGTATGAATTCTGGTATGATTTTTAACAACAATGCATGAATAAAACATTTTAAAAAGAACTTATGGAATGACATCAACAAAATTTCACAATTCAAGAAACATAAGTGATGTACTGCAAAGGGTCATGGCAATTTTTTGTATTATGGAACTGTTTTATATCTTGGTCATGGGGATGGTTACACAACTGTCATTCATTTTCAAGACCCAGAACTTCACACTAAAAGAGTAAATTTTACTCTAAATATTAGCTTAATAAAAATAATTTAAAAAGCATGCATCATGTTATGTGAAGAATACAATGCTACTCTATGATTCCAACTTGACATCTTAAAAATAATAAATGCTAGGCACAGTAATTTCTGTGCATGCCTGTAATTCCAGCAACTTGTGTACCCAAGGTAGGAGGATTGTAAATTCAAGGCTGGCCTCAGGGATTTAGAAAAATGCTGTCTCAAAAACAAAGAAAAAATAATTTAAAAGGGTTGGGAATATTGCTCAGTGATTAACCCCAGGTTCAATTCCTGGTATAATAATAAAAAGAAGAAGAAGTAGAAGAATAATAAGAAGAATGCCAATATATCTATGCATGCATGTGCATTTCCACATTCATAAAAATAAAAAAAAAACTGTATGCCAAGTACAGACCCAAAACTCAAGTATGAACCAGATGTTAGCAGTGCTTAACTCTATGGAATGCAATAGAGGAATGTTGGTCAGAAAAAGAGTTTTGATTTTGGCTAGCTATGGGACATTTAAAGACACATATATTTATATATTTAAAACCATTTAAAAAATATGTGTGAAAGATATTTTTATAGGTAGTAGGGTACTGAGGATGTCTTTGCTATCTTTGTGATCTGGTTCATGGGAGCCAGGAGAAGGAGGCAAAAGAAATCAAGTAATTTAAAAATGGGAGGCACAGATTAAATGCTTGCAAACAAATTTGACAAATGCTCTGAAACAAGGGATCTTGGAATTAACCTTATCTTTCATCTTTTAGCCGATGCATCATTATTGAAAGACCCTCCGTCCCCCTGTCCAAGGAAGATCACGCGAAGACACTGGCTGCAAAAGCAAGAGGCTATTTATTGGTACACAGGCACCTGCGGGTGCTCAGCAAAACCTCAGCCGGAGCTTTGGTGAACTGGCACACCGGGCTTTGGGGTACAGGTTTTTTATAGGGTAAAGGGGCAGGTTTCACGCGTGGTAGGCAACAGGTTTCTTATTGGTTATTTTGAATCCAGCATTTAGACATCCTTGGAAAAGCCATACATTTACTTTAACTGGAGAGGGGGATGATAGATAGAGACACAGACAGAGACACAGGCTTCCCCAAATTGCCCGCAGCCTCGCACTTCCGCACCTGCATGAACACAGGTTTTTCCCTAATTGCCTGCAGCACGGGTCGTAAAAATGGTAAAGAATGTATAAACACAGACTTCTTTCATTTTATCTGTGAAGGCCCGAGAAGGAAACTTGTTAAGGATAACCTTCCTGGGGGGGGGTCAGAGCGGCTCAGAACTTAGGATAACATGCTTCACAAGCCATAATTTTACTTTGTCATTTACAGTCCTTTGTTATCTCATCCTATTTACTCTGTCCTTGGTCAGGAATCTGGTATCAGAAGTTTTACAGGACAGTTTTATAGTTCCTGCTTATCAGCTCCTGTTAATGAAAGACATGCTCTGACTTTCCCAATTATCCTGCCCTTTCTTAGCTAAATCTTCAGATAAATTTCTTTAACATGCCCTGATAATTTTTCTTTTTCTCTTAAAATAGGCCTGAGCTGGTGGGGCAGGGGTCTTTTCATTCCCCCCTTTTTCTTTATCATGGATAGAATCTTATATCCATTTGTCCATCCTGCCTCGGTTATCAGTTTGCTTAATCATTTGGTACTGTTGAGTAAGGACCATAGTTTGGATTGTTTGAAGGGAATAATACAGACTTCTCCTGGCAGGGAGAAGGGGGCCATGGCTGATATTCTAAAAGTCCCAAGAAGTGAGTGCACCTTACATCTTTTATAAGTTAAAGTCTCCTTTGTTCTTCAGTTCTCTCCCCCCTTACTTTTCTCTCCTTCCTGCCTACGTGACTAGGCCTGGTTTTGCATTAAGTGAGAAACCATGGGCAGGGGGAGGGCCAAGGTGATTCAGGCAGGTAAGGGCCCAGGGGGCATTAAGTAGCATCTCCTTGCTTGCAGTCCTTGATAAAGGCAGGTAAATTTGGTAATCAATGGGCTCCGGAGATCCTTGACATTTTCAAAGGCAGATGGCTTCATGGCTTCATTTCCTCGAATTGACCCGATTTCCTATTTCTACACTAACTACCTGTCCTTAATTCTGGCTTCATTCCCCGCTTTAGCTATAGGAACTCCCAACTGCTTTAAGGAAAAGGGGGCGTTGGTCGTTCTGGCTGCTTCGAAGCTGAAAGGGGGCAGTGAGGGGCAAGTAGTTTGGAGTTCCTTTTTTAAAAATCGGGTCAATCAAGGGGTCCAAGGTAGAAGTCTGGTTGGGGAAGAGCAGGTTGTAAAGTCATCTGGGGGTGGGTGCTTCTATGATAGAAGAACAAAAAGACATGAGTACTGAAATGAAATTAGTACAAAGTAAATGTTGCAGCATCTGGAACATGCCACCGAGTATCATGAAAATGACAAGTCAATCTCTCACCAGGTGGTGGAAGAACTGAGAAATTGTTCCCATAACTAGACCTAGCAAAGGCTGGAAAGGACAAGGCCTTTATTTGGGAACTTTAACATTGTCCAGGTTATCAGGAATGTAAACACAACATTTAACTCTTAATGTCATAGATGTCCCCAGAAAATATAGTTAAGCTACTTAATGTCATTTGATTTTTGTAAAATATCCCTTTACTGGTATAACCTGTGTTTAGTAGAGAGCTCTATACTTCTGTTACTTAGGGCTAGGTAATCATACGAGCAAACATAGATTAAGTCTACCTGTGTAGCTTAGGAAGGTCTGCAGGCCTTAAACTGACTAAAAACTTCTGACTCTGGCAGTTTCTCTTGATAGTTATCAGGCACATTTGCTGAAGAATCTTTCTTTCATTTGTAGCTTCCAGTCTTTATTCTAGTGGGCTAATACAAGTGTACATCTTAAGTTACATTTAACTATTATTTCTTTTAAATGCCCAAGAATGGCTATATTTTGGTTTTAACTGTTTTGCTGGGTGTCTAAGATCAAGCTGGTCAAATTGACCTGGTTCCTGTCTTGTTAAAGAGTCAGCTGATTTCCCACAGGGGCCACTCGTAGAGAACTTAAGAGCAGCTTCTTAGCTCCTCCAGTACCATTGGTTAGGCAGGGTCTCCTTGATGAGGTGACTTCCTTTGGAAGCATTAAGGGATGTCTCCCTTTTTTCATGACCCTCCTTTGCAGCAGATGCACTGAGTGATTCTCATCCTCTAGTCTCAACAATCTCCTTGATCAGGAGGTTGTGTGACACAGAGTTGCAAAGCTCCTTAGAGAAGTTCTCTTGTTCATGGGTTCAGGCTGACTGAGGACAGAAGATCCAAATACTGGCCTATCTTGCCTTCTGTATTTAATTCCAATCTCTAAGTTTGATCTTAATCATCCAGCAAGCCAGTTTCACCAGTCATAAAGTAAGAGTACTGGGCTTTAACCTTAATGTCCATAACTTTACAGTTATTTACCCTTTTATGTAACTGGAGTCTGCATTAGTTCTGGAAGTTACCACTATCTGTTCTGGTATCTGTTACCACTATCTGTTAGGTGATGGCTTATTATCACAAGTTACCTAGGTTGCGTGTTCTTGAAGCAGCTACTTCTGCAAAACATTAACAGGTAACAGTTTCACAAAATGAAATTAGCAAGAGTAAAAATATATTCTGCTTGTATAATAGCTATCTTGAATTTTGACTGAGAACCACATTATATTCCCTATTTGAGATCATAGTAATTTTACAACAAAAACCAATCTTTTGATTATAACTTTAAATAAGCTGAAGTCTGACTTATTTTGGAGTCACTCTAACATGCAGTAAGGTGTGAGGCAGAGCCTTATCTCAGGTAAGTCGTGACTCTTTACAGATTTTAAGTGTTCTAATCCTACAACTAATTTTTGCCCCTTTTGCCATGACCAACATGACCAAATTTTCAAGTTCAGTGAGGGTCAAAGGAGTATTAGAAAATAAAGGTTTATAAACACAGATTTTGAAGATTAAGCTGAGATCAGATGGAGCTCTATTCTCTGATGGAAATGCAGACATATAGAGTTATGTTAGCAATCTTTATACATGTCTTATTATTTTAAAGACTATGTAAGCATTATTCTTTGTTTTCAGGAGAGTTACAGAGACTAGAGCATCTATGCAACTTTTTCCCACAACTGCAAAGTGCAATGTTAGGAACTCTGTGTAGCTCTCAAAGAAGTCCACTGTCCAAAGTTACTGTAAGGTGGGCAGGAACTAGAGAAGGGAACTGATGAAACACTGGTTATCTAGCAAAACAATTTCTTTCTGCCCAAGAGTTGTGTGCCTGATATCAATGTAAGAGCTGATAGGACTCCTGTACAGAGCCTCCCCAGGGAGGTTACTGCCACAGCAGTTAGGCATCTTGTGCTCCTACACAGGAACACTTCCAGGCACAAGGCATGCTACAGTCATGAAGTCAGGGACCCCAATCTCAGTCATTGTTGCCCCATTTTTGCTATAATGCATTATACTCTTTCTTAAATGTCAATTTAAGAAGTTTACATATATTGATTTCTAGGTCCATATGAACATTAGTTAACACAGTCTAACATTATATCCAAAGCAGGAATCAATCAAAGAAAGGCTGAGAGAGCTTTTAACTTTTCTTTTGTGTAGCAAAATGCTTTTACCTTCTACAATATGAACCTTTAAACAAATCAGGCTCTAACTTTTATAAATACATTTATATTTGAAATTCTTTATCTCGGTGTAAAAAGTAACAAATTTTACACATACCCCATTGATAGCAGGTCCTATAATAGAACATTAAATGATAGAAATAAATCCCCAATTAAAATTTACTCTTTATAAGTTTAAGATTACCTTTACAGACAAGTTTAATCTGGAGAATAGCAGCTTGATAAATTTCCTGCTTTAAAAACTTGTATACCTGGAAAATATGAACACATTTAATATACAACTAGAAACCATTTCACAATTACCTTGACTTTTTTTCTTACCAAATTTAGTTTTTAAAGAAAAATTTAGACTCTGTAACATAGTACAATACTCTAACAGTTGTTTAACCATAATTGTATGAAGACTAATTTTTAAGACTAATTGTTCTAAAGAATAAAACATAAAGAATAAGACATAAAGTTAAGAGTAAATTAGTGTTTCTAAGAAATCCTTGTCATTTAACCATGTCATTTTACCATATAGATTAAACTTTGGTTTATATCAACACATTAGTATTTCACCTTAGTAAAAACCTTTAATATCTTTAGCTGTCTCACATACACACAACCAACTTAGTTACACACAGACTTGTTGAAACTTGCCCTTTACTTACACACAGACTTTCTTAGCACTTACTTAGACCCTCATGTATTCCATCACACAGGCACTTTCTTACCCAGAAACATTTCCTTTTCCCTTTTACTAAATATATTTCCATACCCAGACCCTTTTATTTTCTCTTTCCTATCTGTTGACACCTTTTTGTTCACATTCTGAAACAACTCTTATGAAATTTCTGAATTTAGATAAATTATTTTAATAAGATTGAATATTTTGCTGTTTATAGTACTCTAATTGAAACACAGTTGAAACTTTTGGGACCCTTTGTATATAGAATTGCACTTGTTAGGACATAACTCTTAATAACCTTGTTTTTAGTTTAGTGATGACACAAAGCAAGTTTAAACCCTTTTTATTTACCAACCTATGAAAACACCAATAATGTTTAAGTATGATACTCCATGGAATTTAAGGAGTTAAGAGTACTTGATGGTATTTAACAATGAGCATTTTAATTTTGCAAATTAATCAGATGTCGCCAACATACACATTTGAGTAATCCCATGCATGTTAACTCTAATTCACTTATTCTGTAAAAACCAAGAAAGCAGGCAAGTGTCCTGAACAGTATTTGCTGTCTCTTTCCTGTTGAAGAAAAGTCCTAGAAACAATTGATATTAGACATTTTATTAACATCAATATTTTATTAGCTTGACCACCTAGAGACTTGTGAGTTATTTTCAAAGACATTTTACTTTCATTAGTTTACCCAATTTGAATTGAACCTTTAAATCACGTGAATAAAAGTATTTGGATCCATTTTTAAATTTTAATTTTAGGAGCGCTCAGTTTTGATACAGACAAAACTTGACATTAGTACGACATACAAATAACACAAAATCAAAGGCCTTGTAACTTTAACTTTATAGGTGAATCTCCATTGCAATGTAACAGATGTTCAAAAACTCTAGTTGAATAAAAATAGAATTGATCAAAAAAAAATCATTAACCTAGGTATGCAGGATCAAAATTATGAGCTCAAAAATACAGCATTAAAGAAAAAACAAAACAAACGAAGAATCCTAGAAAATGAGTTAGTTCTGTGTAGAAGTTTAAAACAGACACCTTTTTTTTTTTTTTTCTTTTCTTCAGGTTACCCCCCCCTTCCTACTGAGACTGCTGCAGTTTACATTCCAATGCAGGCTTTGGCAAGGCCAGGCAAAGGGGAAGGGGGATCGCCTAGGACTTTTTAACCCTTTTTCTTCCTGGTTGAGAAATCAGGTTAAGTTTGAATGCAGAAGATCACAAAACATCATTTCTCACTACTTTTGAGGAATGGAGCTGCTGAGCTCTCTGCCTAGGGGGATTGGAGTAAACAAATCTCTCAGGAACAAGGAGAAGGACTGTAAAAGTACCCTGCAATGAGTATCCCTAAGCCTAAGATCGGATTAACACAATGAAGAATTTAATAGAAGGCAAGAGTAAAGACCATATAGTACAATACACAAACAGACAGACACGTAGCGTGCTAAATAAAAAATTGGCTAGCTGGTACTTTGTCAATAAAAACAAACAATTTCCAATTATATCAAAGAGTTGCCCAGGCGCAACACAATGCCCAAATGGGGCCGAGTTAACCAGATTCGACAAGTCGCCAGAATGCAGCACAAAAGCTGCTCAGATGTGAGAGTCACTCAAATGCGACAGAGTCGCAAAGACCCTTCTTTGGGCCAGCCTACGTTGAAGGTTGGCCATTCAGAGTGCAGAGGGTTACCCACTTCCTCTTTTTGACCTTGACCGACAAGTTGCCGGCACAGTTCCTGACGTCTTGCCAATGGTCGAGGGTGAGACTCAGGGGGGTTACCATGGATTGCCCCATTTCAGTCTCGCTGGTAAAAAGGAAATTAAGAAACAGGCACAAGCACAAGAGAACGCAGACAAAACAACAGAATACAAACGCTGCGTGTCTTCGGTACAGACCGAAAGTACCAAGCGGCGTCGGGGAGCGCAAGCCCCTCCGGCCAAGCAACAAATTACAAACGCTGCGCGTCTTCGGCACAGGCCGAAGGTACCCAGTGGTGTCGGGGAGCGTAGCCCCCCTGACCAAATACAAGTCCCGACGAATTGGGCACTAGGACCCCTAGGACGTCTCCCAGGGTGGCAGGGGAGAAGTCTGAGTTCGTCAACTCCTTCTCGGGCTGCCCAAAGTACAAAGTGACCACGCATGATCGTACAAACGCTGCACTCAAGTGACGTAGAAACAAACACGAGGCACAAAACAAACACGACAATGAGCTCGAGCTGGCCAGTTTACCTCCCAGTAGTTCTTCCAGAATTTCCTCGGGCAGGGATTCGGGGCAGCAAGAACACAAATCTCGGTGGAACCTCCAGATGAAAGACCCTCCGTCCCCCTGTCCAAGGAAGATCACGCGAAGACACTGGCTGCAAAAGCAAGAGGCTATTTATTGGTACACAGGCACCTGCGGGTGCTCAGCAAAACCTCAGCGGGAGCTTCGGTGAACTGGCACACCGGGCTTTGGGGTACAGGTTTTTTATAGGGTAAAGGGGCAGGTTTCACGCGTGGTAGGCAACAGGTTTCTTATTGGTTATTTTGAATCCAGCATTTAGACATCCTTGGAAAAGCCATACATTTACTTTAACTGGAGAGGGGGATGATAGATAGAGACACAGACAGAGACACAGGCTTCCCCAAATTGCCCGCAGCCTCGCACTTCCGCACCTGCATAAACACAGGTTTTTCCCTAATTGCCTGCAGCACGGGTCGTAAAAATGGTAAAGAATGTATAAACACAGACTTCTTTCATTTTATCTGTGAAGGCCCGAGAAGGAACCTTGTTAAGGATAACCTTCCTGGGGGGGGGGGGTCAGAGCGGCTCAGAACTTAGGATAACACGCTTCACAAGCCATAATTTTACTTTGTCATTTACAGTCCTTTGTTATTTCATCCTATTTACTCTGTCCTTGGTCAGGAATCTGGTATCAGAAGTTTTACAGGACAGTTTTATAGTTCCTGCTTATCAGCTCCTGTTAATGAAAGACATGCTCTGACTTTCCCAATTATCCTGCCCTTTCTTAGCTAAATCTTCAGATAAATTTCTTTAACATGCCCCGATAATTTTTCTTTTTCTCTTAAAATAGGCCTGAGCTGGTGGGGCAGGGTTCTTTTCAATTATAAATGCAGAGTTACAAACCAACTTTTGAAACATGTATAATCTACCATGTTGGATTTTGCCACACAGAAGCCATGCTGTACTGTGATAGTAAACCATATTTTACTTCACCACAAGTTGACAGCTGTAAACAGACTGGAGGGCCAAGAGTCTCCTTTCTGAATGGGCACCAGAAGAAACATGTAAATCACAACCGTCAATGCCCTAAGCCAACGTGACTTTTTCTCGGTGTTCCTTACTTCCCCTCTCTGCTACCTGGAGCCACAGTCTTGAGGAATGCAAATTTCCCTTTCCAACAAAGTGGTAGAGACCTGAGGCCTGGAGTGGCTCCAGAATCTCAAAATGACTTAAAGGTGGAATAACACAAGTACCTGTTTAATCTAGCCTACTGGGTTGATAAAATAGACATTTTGTCCAATTTTCCACAACTTCTTGACCACTGCCCTACCCCTTTTCTATGCCCACCCACAGCCCCATCTGCACAAGACTTTGTGAAAGGTGAATGTTAATATTTCTTCCTTAGCTATATGAATTTACAAGTTCATACTTTCTTTGGGTTTTTTTTTTTCTTTTACGTTTACATAGGGTAATGATGTTTCTTTTTTTTCCCTTCCCCCCCACCCCTCTCACCCTTTTCCCTTTATACAGTCCTTCTTTCCTTCATTCTTACCACTCTCCTTAGCCTAACTCTAAACCTAACCCTAAACCTAATGCTAACCCCTCCCACCCCCATTATATGTCCTCATCCACTTATCAGCGAGATCATTCGTCCTTTAGTTTTTTGAGATTGGCTTATCTCACTTAATCATGATATTCTCCAATTTTGACCATTTGCCTACAAATGCCATAATTTTATCATTCTTCATTGCGGAGTAATATTCCATTGTATAAATATGCCACACTTTCTTTATCCATTCATCAACTGAAGGGCATCTAGGTTGGTTCCACAATCTGGCTATGGTGAATTGAGCAGCAATGAACATTGATGTGGCTGTATCCCTGTAGTATGCTGATTTTAAGTCCTTTGGGTATAGGCCAAGGAGTGGGATAGCTGGGTCAAATGGTGTTTCCATTCCAAGCTTTCTGAGGAATCTCCATACTGCTTTCCAGAGTGGCTGCACTAATTTGCAACCCCACCAGCAATGTATAAGTGTTCCTTTTTCACCACATCCTCGCCAACACCTATTGTTGCTTTTGTTCTTGATAATCGCCATTCTAATTGGGGTGAGATGAAATCTTAGGGTAGTTTTGATTTGCATTTCCCTTATTACTAGGGATGTTGAACATTTTTTCATATATCTGCTGATTACTTGTACATCTTCTTCTGTGAAGTGTCTGTTCATTTCCTTAGCCCATTTGTTGATTGGATTATTTGTATTCTTGGTGTAGAGTTTTTTGAGTTCTTTATAGATTCTGGAAATTATTGCTCTATCTGAGGTATGGTTGGCAAAAATATTCTCCCACTCTGTAGGCTCTCTCTTCACATTTCTGATAGTTTCCTTTGCTGAGAGAAAGCTTTTTAGTTTGAGTCTATCCCAGTTGTTGATTCTTGCTTTTATTTCTTGTGCTATGGGAGTACTGTTAAGGAAGTCTGATCCTAAGCCAACAAGTTGAAGATTTGGACCTACTTTTTCTTCTATAAGATGCAGGGTCTCTGGTCTGATTCCGAGGTCCTTGATCCATTTTGAGTTCAGTTTTGTGTAGGGTGAGAGATAGGGGTTTAATTTCATTCTGTTGCATATGGTTTTCCAGTTTTCCCAGCACCATTTGTTGAAGAGGCAATCTTTTCTCCATTGCATATTTTTGGAACCTTTGTCTAGTATGAGAAAATTGTATTTATTTGGATTTGTGTCCATGTCCTCTATTCTGTACCATTGATCTACCTGTCTATTTTGGTACCAATACCATGCCGTTTTTGTTACTATTGCTTTGTAGTAGAGTTGAAGATCTGGTATTGCAATACCCCCTGCTTTGCTCTTGCTACTGAGGATTGCTTTAGCTATTCTAGGTTTTTTATTCTTCCAGATGAATTTCATAATTGCTTGCTCTATTTCTGCAAGGTACATCATTGGGATTTTAATTGGAATTGCATTGAATCTGTATAGCACTTTAGGTAGTATAGCCATTTTGACGATATTAATTCTGCCTATCCAGGAACATGGGAGATCTTTCCATCTTCTAAGGTTTTCTTGAATTTCTTTCTTTAGTGTTCTGTAGTTCTCATTGTAGAATCTTTCACCTCTTTTGTGAGATTGATTCCCAAGTATTTTATTTTTTTTGATGCTATTGTGAATGGGGTAGTTTTCCTAAATTCTCTTTCTGAAGATTCATCACTTATGTATAAAAATGCATTGGATTTATGAGCATTGATCTTGTAACCTGCTACTTTACTGAATTCACTTATGAGTTCTAAAAGTTTTCTGGTGGAATTTCCAGGTTCCTCTAAATATATAATCATGTCATCAGCGAACAGGGATAGTTTGAGTTCTTCTTTTCCTATTCGTATCCCTTTAATTTCTTTGGTTTGTCTGATTGCTCTGGCTAGAGTCTCAAGGACGATGTTGAATAGAAGTTGTGAAAGAGGGCATCCTTGCCTTGTTCCAGTTTTTAGGGGGAACGCTTTCAGTTTTTCACCATTTAGAATCATATTAGCCATGGGCTTAGCGTAGATTGCCTTTATAATGTTTAGGAATGTTCCCACTACCCCAATTTTTTCTAGTGTTTTGAGCATGAAGGGATGCTGTATTTTATCGAATCCTTTTCTGCATCTATTGAAATAATCATGTGATTCTTAACTTTAAGTCTGTTGATATGGTGAATGACATTTATTGATTTCTGAATGTTGAACCAACCTTGCATCCCTGGGATAAAACCCACTTGATCGTGGTGCACTATCTTTTTAATATATATTTGTATGCGATTTGCTAAAATTTTGTTGAGAATTTTTGCATCGATGTTCATTAAGGATATTGGTCTGAAATTTTCCTTCCTCGATGTGTCTCTGTCTGGTTTAGGTATCAGGGTGATATTGGCTTCATAGAACGAGTTTGGGAGGGTTCCCTCCTCTTCTATTTCATGGAATAGTTTGAGGAGTATTGGAATGAGCTCTTCTTTAAAGGTTTTGTAGAACTCGGCTGAGAACCCATCTGGTCCTGGACTTTTCTTTGTTGGTAGGCTTTTGATGACCTCTTCTATTTCATTGCTTGAAATTGGTTTATTTAGGTTGTGTATGTCCTCCTCGTTCAGTTTAGGTAATTCATATGTCTCTAGAAATTTGTTGATGTCTTCGAGGTTTTCTGTTTTGTTGGAGTATAGATTTTCAAAATAGTTTCTAATTATGTTTTGTATTTCACTCGTGTCTGTTGTGATGTTTCCTTGTTCATTCCGAATTTTAGTAATTTGAGTTTTCTCCCTCTTTCTCTTTGTTAGTGTGGCTAAGGGTCTATCAATTTTATTTATTTTTTCAAAGAACCAACTATTTATTTTGTTAATTTTTCCAATTGTTTCTTTTGTTTCGATTTCGTTGATTTCGGCTCTGATTTTAACTATTTCCTGTCTTCTACTACTTTTCGTATTAGTCTGCTCTTCTTTTTCTAGCGCTTTGAGCTGTAGTGTTAAGTCGTTTATTTGTTGATTTCTACTTCTTTTTTTGAATGCACCCCATGAAATAAATCTTCCTCTAAGTACTGCTTTCATAGTGTCCCAGAAATTTTGATATGATGTGTCTTTGTTCTTGTTTACTTCAAAGAATTTTTTTATTTCCCTCCTGATGTCTTCTGTTATCCATTCATCATATAATAGTGTATTATTTAGTCTCCAAGTATTGGAGAAGTTTCTGTTTTTTATTCTGTCATTTATTTCTAATTTCAATCCATTATGATCTGATAGAGTACAAGGTAGTATCTCTGTCTTCTTGTATTTGCTAACAGTAGCTTTGTGGCATAAAATATGGTCTATTTTAGAGAAGGATCCATGTGCTGTTGAGAAGAAAGTGTATTCGTTCTTTGTTGGATGGTATATTCTATATATGTCTGTTAAGTCTAAATTGCTGATTGTGTTGTTGAGATCTATAGTTTCTTTATTCAATTTTTGTTTGGACGATCTATCCAGTGGTGAGAGAGGTGTGTTAAAATCGCCTAGTATTATTGTGTTGTGGTCTATTTGAATTCTGTAATTGAGAAGGATTTGTTTGACGTACGTGGATGTGCCAATGTTCGGGGCATAGATATTTATGATTGTTATGTCTTGCTGATTTATGCTTCCCTTAAGCAGCATGTAATGTCCTTCTTTATCCCTTCTGACTAGTTTTGGTTTGAAGTCCACATTATCTGAGATGAGGATGGATACTCCAGCTTTTTTGCTGTGTTCGTGTGCATGATATGTTTTTCCCCATCCTTTCACCTTTAGTCTATGGGTGTCTCTTTCTATGAGGTGAGTCTCTTGCAGGCAGCATGTTGTTGGATTTTTCTTTTTAATCCAATCTGCCAGTCTGTGTCTTTTGATTGATGAATTCAAGCCATTAACATTCAGGGTTATTATTGTGATATGATTTGTATTCCCAGTCATTTGACTCATATTTGTTTTTGACATGATTTCGTTTCTCCTTTATTTGGCTACTCCTTTAGGCTAGCGCCTCCTGTTGCTGATTTGCATCATTGTTTTTCATCTCTTCCTCATGGAATATTTTGCTGAGAATGTTTTGTAATGCTGGCTTTCTTTTTGTAAATTCCTTTAGCTTTTGTTTATCATGGAAGGATCTTATTTCATCGTCAAATTTGAAGGTAAGTTTTGCTGGGTATAAGATTCTTGGTTGGCATCCATTTTCTTTCAGGGCTTGGTAAATGTTGTTCCAGGCCCTTCTGGCTTTTAGGGTCTGGATTGAAAAATCTGCTGATATTCTTATTGGTTTCCCTCTGAATGTAATTTGATTCTTTTCTCTCGCGGCCTTTAAAATTCTGTCTTTATTTTGTATGTTAGGTATTTTCATAATAATGTGTCTTGGTGTGGGTCTGTTGTAATTTTGTATGTTTGGAGTTCTATAAGCCTCTTGTATTTGGTTTTCCATTTCATTCTTCAGATTTGGGAAATTTTCTGATATTATTTCATTGAATAGATTGTTCATTCCTTTGGTTTGTTTCTCTAAGCCTTCCTCAATCCCAATAATCCTTAAATTTGGCCTTTTCATGATATCCCATAATTCTTGTCAATTCTGTTCATGATTTCTTACCATCTTTTCTGTTTGGCCAACTTTGCTTTCGAGATTAAATAATTTGTCTTCAATGTCTGAGATTCTGTCTTCCAGGTGCTCCATTCTATTCGTTATGCTTTCTATGGAGTTTTTAACTTGGTTTATTGTTTCCTTCATTTCAAGATTTCAGTTTGGTTTTTTTTCAGTATCTCTAACTCTTTATTGAAATGATCTCTTGCTTCCCGTATTTGGTCTTTTAACTGTTGATTGGTGCGATCATTTAATGCCTGCATTTGCTCTTTCATCTCCTCCTTCAATGCCTGCATTTGCTCTTTCATCTCCTCATTTGCTTCCCTGATCGTTTTAATTACGTACATTCTGAACTCCCTTTCTGACATTTCTTCTGCTGTGCTGTCATTGGGTTTTATTGATGTAGTATCTAGGTTTGTTTGGGACATTTTCTTCCCTTGTTTTCTCATATTGGTCAGTTGTCAGTGGGACCCTGAGATATTGCAGTTTTCCGCTATTGGCTTATAGTGTCCCAGTAGATTTCCAGTGTATCACCTCCCAGCCTTCAGTAGCCTGATGTCTTGGAGGAATCTGATAAAGCAGCGTATCTGAAGAAAACTGCCCCTAGCCCCCTACTGGTTCCACGATTTGGAACTGGCTCTGTGCTGAAATGCTCTCACTGTGGGCCTGCACCGTGCAGCTGGCCGTGTGGGAGGAGCTCACTGCCGGAGTGTGGAAGGCTACCTTGGGAAGACTCTAGCTGCCCTGCCTGGCTCCAATAAGCCACCTCTATCTGGGCCTGCCCCCCGGGCCGAGCTTTACCCAGTGGGCAGACTCACCCGTGGCTCTATTTCAGCCCGAGTCTCTCAATGCCTCCCCTTCTTAACTCCTGGGTTCTGGAGCGATAGGGGGTGCAGTCTCCCTCTAGGCCGCCATCTTTGATCGTCCCGAGAAGAGAGCCTGCAGCCGGAGTGGGCAGAGCCGCCTGAAGAGGTGTCTGGCTGCCCTGCCCTGATCCCAGAGGCTGTTTGCGGATCGAGGCTCTCCGTTGGTTTGGGGGCTTGTGGCTGGTTCTATGTAGAAAGTCTCTCACTGGGCGGTCAGCTCCGAGAGGCTAGCCTTGAATGGCACCTCCCACCACAGGGTTCCAGACTACTTGGGGAAGTCTCTGGCTGCCCTGTCTGGACCCTGAATCTGCTTGCGTGCCAGAGTACACTGAGCTGCACTGGCTCCGGGACTCGGAGCTTGTTCTGGTCAGAAAGGCTCTCACTAGCGGGCCAGTTCCGTTCTGAGAACCTGGAGAAGCTGGCTGTGTGGGCGGGGCCCACCGCCGGAGTGCGCAGGGCTGCCTGTGGATGACTCTAGCTGCCCTGCCTGGCTCCAATAAGCCACCTCTATCTGGGCCTGCCCCCCGGGCCGAGATTTACCCAGTGGGCAGACTCACCTGTGGCTCTATTTCAGTCCGAGTCTCTCAATGCCTCCCCTTCTTAACTCCTGGGTTCTGGAGCGACAGGGGGTGCAGTCTCTCTCTAGGCCGCCATCTTGGATCGCCCCCTTTCTTTGGGTTTAATTTGTTGTGTAATTTTTTTTACTTCCTGAAATGAAGAGTTTCTTTCTTTATTCCCTCAGACTTGATTTTGGAATTCTGGGGCTCTGATGGTTCCACCTTATCATGGTTTTATCTGCTTTCCTCAAAAAATATTTTTTATTATCATTCAGCCATTCAACATTCAGTTAAAAATTCTGTCTGCTTTAAAAAAAACAAAAGATGTCTAAATTTCATTATGATTTTTCTTTGATGCATGTTATTTTATTTTATTATGTTTGGGGGTGGATGTACACTCTCAGAACTCAATGACTGAGCTATATCCCCAGACTTTTTTTTTTAGAGGGTGGGTTTGTAGTTTACCCAGATTACCCAAGTTACCTAGGTTGGCCTTGAACTTAGGATCCTCTGGTCTCAACCTCTGGAGAGACTGGGATGACAGGTGTGTTCCACCATGCTCAGCTTATGTGTTAGTTTAAAATGTGCTTCATTTCCAAACATTTGACACTATTGATTGTGTTTTAATTATTGATTTGTACCTTTCTTCCTTTCTTTTTTTCTTTTTTAGTGCCAGGGATGGAACTCAGTGGTTCTTAACCACTCAGCTCCAACCCTAGCCCTGTTTATTTGATTTCATTCTCTTACTATAATTTTTATTATTAATTTTGAGACAGTGTCTTGTTCAGTTACTAAAGGTCTCACTAAATTGCTGAAGCTGGCTTTAATCTTGGGATTCTCCTCTTTGCCCCAACCTCCCAAGACAGGCAGAATTCACCCTTAGCTTACTTTCATGGTGTTCAGAGAAGAGCTGTGGCATGATTTCCTATTTTAGAAATTGTAGAGGTTTTCTTTATGTTCCCTTTTATAGTTAAGTTTGATAAACATTTCATATTTGCTCACAAAGAATGGATATAATTTTTTATTTGCAGGGGTGCTGGTGATTGAACCTAGGGCCTTGTGCTTGATAGGCAAGCACTTTATGCACTGAGCTATATCCCCATATCCTAGAATGCATATTCTGTAGTTGTGTTGTGCAGTGATGTGAGGATGTCCATTAAGTGTAGGCTGCTCACCATGTAACTCCACTGCCCTTTGTTTTTTCTGATTTGTTTTCTTGCTTATATCATGAACTGTTAAGAAAAGATAATTTTATCTCCTTACCATAACTGATTCATCCATTTTTCATTTTTAAAAAGCATTCTCAGTTGCAGATTGACCCAATACCTTTATTTTGTTTATTTACTTTTATGTGGTGCTGGGGAAGAAATCCAGTACCCCGCATGTACATATGCTAGGCAAAAACCCTACCACTGAGACACAAATCCAGCCCAAGTACATTATTAATTCTTCTTGTTCTGGTCAAGCAGTGGTCTGGTTGAATGTCTCCTCAGTTTTGTGTCTGTGTCCAGAAGATAACTCCAGAGAAGTCTTCATGATTCCATAGGGAAAATTTATATTTGCTGCTTAGGATGTGTTTCTGTCTCTATTTCCCTCTCTGCCCACTTGTCTGTTTCTCTCTCTCTCTCTCACTCTTCCTCCCTCCATCCCTCCCTATTTCTCTAACTTATAATCCTGGAAACCCAGGATGACTAGATTACCCCAGGGGCCTTAAAGAGAATGCCTCAGTCTTCAAAGGGGAAAAGAGAGTTTGGGTATATTTAGGACTGACAAACCTTGTGGTGCTAGCTTTTACAGGAACACTGACTACTATGTGCAGAACTGAGCAGAGTCACAAAGTTTTGAGTTATACAGAGACAGATAAAAATGAAGGCAGAGATGGCAAACTTCTTCTGATTTCAGTAACTCAGAACGTGTGTTATTTTGATCTAGGTATACAGTCACTGTTTTTGTTTTTGTTATTTTAAGCAAAGGCAGTCTCTTTTAAATCCCTCTTACAGCTTATAATTACCAAGGACCTAAATGTATTTGGGTCTGTTACCAAATGTAAAATGACTCAAATTGTGGTTCAAGAAAATGCTTATTTCTTAGGAATTAAAAAACAACAAATGACAAAAGTAGATAAAACCCGCCAAATGACACAATTAAACTAGATAGATAAGAATTCTAAGAGACTGTTCATATACAAAATTTTGTATAAAAAAGAGGAACCCAAAGCCCAAACACAGGAAAATCCAACTACAAAGCAATTTCAACTAATTTTTACATGTTTCTTTCCAGAACCAAAGGAAGTTACTACAGAAAATGTAGGTGGATTCCAAGGAAGTGTTTCAAATCAGAGGCCTCTGAAGATCCCTAAGTTCTTACAGAAAGAAATTTTAAATGAGCTCCATTCAGATATCTGCCTTTTAAATTGGGCTAAAGGGGTCATTTATTTAATAGGGATCAGAGAGAGGGAGATAGCTGTGGAAGATGTTCTGTAACTAATTCAAACACAAAAAATAGAAATTATTCTAATTCAAAGGCTGGATAACCGGGGTGGGGCTGTTGTGATTCAGTGGCAGAATGATCTAAAATTTTTGAAGCCAAATACAAAGCAAGAATGGTTGTAAACAGTGAGGAAGAAAAGACAAACAATGGAGAGAGGGAGGGGTGATGGAGAGATCCAGTGAGAGCCAGTGCAGAGAGTTCAGTAAAATCTGGAGCTACTTGGTTCTGTCATTCTCTCTCTCTCTCTCTCTTTCTCTCTCTCTCTCTCTCTCTCTCTCTCTCTCTCTCTCTCTCTCTCTCTCTTTTCCTTTACCTGTATCTCTCTCTGTCCCTCTCTCTGCCATCTATCTAATTTTTTGTTAGTTTAAATATTGTGGAGCATTTCACTGATAGATTCTGCATCCTGTGGCCTTTCTTCATCAGTAAAGTTGCTTCAGAATTTGGCCTAAGCCATGCCACTTTTTCCATGGACATGAGATACCATTCACCAGATTATTGTGGTATTGTTTCTTTTATTGCTTTTCATGGTGAATTCCTCCTCCTCCTCCTCTTCTTCTCCTTGTCCCAGGGGAAATGGGCATTGCTTTCAGTTTAAGAAGAGCTGTATGCTCCCTTTGGTTCCAGAGACTCTGCTTATTACCATCAGAAATATCCTTGCACCACAGTCTTCTCCATGTTTGCCTCCACAGGCTCCCAGAAGAAAGAAGCAGAAATGTGAGACCTTGGTACACTCAAAATGTCTCAGGTTCTCAGTCAGTCTAAAAACACTGGTCACCAGGCACAGGCTTAACACAATGTGACAACCAGATGTCAGAGAGAAGCCTAGGCAAAAAATATCTCAAAGGTCACAAAATCTAATCCCTCAGTCATAAGTGTAAGCACAAAATGATGGGAAACAGACCTCAATGGATTCAGAGAAGTCTTTACTCCTTTGCAGACTAGGACGCTGTTGGGACCCATTTTCCAGATGGGAAATGTGGACCTCATTATAGAGGGAATTTTGGTTTTATAGGGTACAATGATGTAATCATTGAAAGCCATATATCTGCAACAGTTTTGACCATCAGGGGCTAATTGTACAGGTTAAAACTCTAAGTTGGGAGGGTGGTGGTTGTCAAAAGGTTGAAACTCATTGTGCTTATTCTGGGACCCTTTGTTTCCCAGAATTTTAATATGTGCTGTGCTTCCATTTAGGGCTAATCTATGATGGGGGAAAGTCTAAGTTCAGGGTTCATTGTTATTAGGAAAGTGAGCACCTGGAAGAGGTTTAATGTTTGGCAAATTTTTCTTCCCTCACCCTGAACCACACTGTCCCTCCATTTTTCTTGAGAGCTGTAGTTTAGGAATATTCTTTTCCATAACCCTTCAGTGAGGAAGAATCAAAAGGGGAATCTTGGGTTGACAAAATGTCACAGAAAAGACAAAGACAAACTGGATGTTGGTGGGGCACCTGGAATTACAGTTTCTCTATTTGGGACACCACTGAGCCCTGAGCAGAGAGGATCACAAATTCAACTGGGGTAAATCAAGACCTGTCCCAAAAGAAAATAATAAGCCCTGCATGATGGTGCATGGGTGTCATCCCAGCAGCTTGGGAGGCTGATGCCAGAAGGAGGATTGTGAGTTCTGTCACTTAGTGAGGATCTGCTTGAGAATAAAAAGAAAAAGTGTCCCGGGATGTGGCTCAATGGTTATTCACTCCTGGGTTCAATCATTCTTGTACCAATAAAGGAATAAATAAATGTGTGCATGCAGCTCAGGGATAGATTACCCCCGGGATCCATCTGCAGCACTGGAAAAAGCATATTTGTTTATGTATGTATGAGTGTTTATATATTAAATAATATTTTTACATGTGTGTGTGTATATATGTGTGTATGTGTGTATATATATTTTTTTCTTTTTTGTTTTTACATATTTACATTTATATGTGAGAGAAGGCACTCACTTACTCACAGAATACACCAAAATCCCTGGTAATAAAAGACCAAAGGTCATCTTTGCTGCAGAGACACACACAAGATACTTTTCTCTCCCTGCCAGCTCATCTAAATTAGAGAGGCAAAAGACATACCAAACCAGTCATCTTCCACCCAGTCATGGACTGGGAGTAGTGCCAGTGGCTTTGGTGACACTAGATAACCTCTGTCCAATCACATGTCCCCCCAGTGGTGACAATGGCCTATTTGAATGTCTGCCCTATCAACTTTCAATGGTAGTCACAGTGCCTACCATTGTGACCATGGGAGACAAGGAATCACCCTGAGTGAGTAGGAACAGGGAGTGAGGAGGGGAGAGCACCTGGGCCCCACTGAACCAGAAACCCCCAGCTGCACTGCTGTCCTGCAGCAACAAAGTGTCCCTTTCCCTCCCCAGGGGCCCTTCATCTCAGTCTCCTCTAAAACCACAGCATCTGGGGAACTTTATGGGGAGGCATTGTGATAATAAAAATATGTATCAATCGGTACTGGTTGGTACCCTTGGTGGGCCTGTGGCAGAGGGAAGGCTCTGCTTGGTCACTGGTGACCCTGGCTGAGGATCTCTTGATACAAGGACAGATCACAGTCCTGTAGTGGGATTTCTTCCTATTCATCAATGAGGACATCAAAGAAACCTGTGGCATTCCTGCTGTCAGTGTCAAAAGACTTAGTACAGCATGTCTGTGTGGGGCTCCAGTACTGCCAGGCACCAAGTGGTGTGCACCTGCCAGGTAAGCATTGGAGAAGGGGAGGGGAGAAATGAGAACAAAGGGTCTGTGGACTGAGTATGAGGAAACACATGTTAGAGACCATCCCTGAGGTTCCTATGTACAAGGTGGGGCAAAGAGGTCCCTGACTCCAGAAGGGACTTAAATGGAAAAATAAGCTTTGTTATTAATTTTTGAGTCACTTTTTGCACCTCCCCTGATGCCTGGGACAGCAGCATCAAATAAGACACTCCTAAATTCAGGGTCAACAGGGTCACAAAGAGAACTGAAGCCAGGCTCTTCAGACCTCTAATAGTCAGTGTAGGCAGAGGTCATTAGGTCCAAGAAAATGTTACACTGGGGGACACAGTTAATTCTGAGGGCCCCACATGTTCTCTCAAGGCCTTGTTCCTGCCCCTCCACCTAGGCCATTATGACATCACAAAGTGTATGGGAGTCAAGAAGAGACACTGGGAAGGACACCACACACTGTTGGTCACTGTTCCCAGACCAACATGGAGGGAGGACACTGGGGAGCAGAGGAGGCAGGGAAAACTCCATAAGGCCACAGATCAGCACCAAGGTCACATCAGAAGAGGAGACAACTGAAGAAGAGTGAGTGCTACATTCACATGAGTACTAAGGATATAAACTATCCTATGATCCAGGTGTGTCAACTGCCTTGATTCCCTCCTTTTATTATACTCCTTCATAATAGCTTCAACTTTCAGAGAATTATGAAAAAATGTACCAATGGTTGGGATGTAAAAGTACTACACCACTTTTTTTTTTGTCTGCTTTCATCAATGCTTATGTGGCTTTTCTGCCCTGGTACTTAGTAGAAAAATAAAAATGGGCTGCTGTCCAAAGTTCTTTATAGTAAGATGTCTCTCTACTCCTCTCGTAGAACCATCTACATGCTCATAACTGTAAACTTTAATAGACAAGAACAAAACAAACAAACAGAGCTTAACTTTTTTCAAGGACTCTTCAGGAAATAAAAAAGTCAAGTCATTCCTAAACCAAATGCCTATATTGTCCTTTCCATATCCAGGCATGACCCTACTTTAAATAAATCCCATGGGAAAAATCTAAATTTAGGGGGACAATACATTACTTTACAAAAAATAAATAAATAAACTCACCATAACACTCTATCCTGGGTTTTTAAAACACATTAAGCCAAAGTTTTTGTACTTAAAACAGTTAATATTCAGTTTTGATTATTCCTAGGCAACCCTAAATATCCACTCTCTGTGGCAGTTTCTATTTGCTGAGATACAATCCTTACTTAGTCAAGTAGTAATACAAGCACTTAGGAACCTGCCTGATTACCCAGCATCTGCTTTTCAATGAAGCTTTTGGGCTCTCCACTTACCACCATTCATCAGGTCAGGAAGGGGAATTATAAACTTGTCATGTTTTGACAGTGGAGATTCCTCAATGTACCAATGGCGTTTCTGCAGTTTCCAGGTTACTACAGTACTTGGAGGGTATCAAGTGGATCTGAGAGAACACTCTGAAGTAAATTTTAAAACTCTTATTTCTGCAGCTGATAATCTACCAAAGGCTCAAAATCATCTACTGTTTAAGCTTTTTCCCATTATCTCACATCAATTTTATTACATATAAAACAGAGTTCTCAGATAATTGCCTACATTCCCTATTGTCCATACAAATAATAGGTCTTACCTTTCTCTGCATGATTTGTGGGATCTCTATACTATCAATTGTCGGGGTTTCCGGAGCCTCGGGCATAGTCAAGATGGCGCCTGGTGCTGGGCCAAAAGCGGCTAGCTATACAGTAAACAACCAGCAAATTCTGATGAGTGGCTAATTGATTAGAGCATGCCTCCCTCGCGTAACTGTTCTATGCCTGCAGCTGTCCGCGCGTTTACCTCGTGTACTCTCCCCTGATTGGTTGAAGTGTATATAAGCTTGGCGTCTTCCTGGGGGAGGGGGTTATGCAGAAGAGAATGCAAGAGAGAGGTGGAAGGTCGGTCGCAGAAGCGGATGAAAGCAGGAGAGTGCAGAAGCGGCCGAAGCAGGTGAGAGCAGAGTGAGAGAAGGAGAGGAACGGCTAAGTAAGAGGGAGAGAGGAGAGTGCAGGAGGGGGAAAGAGAGAGAGAGAGAGAGTAAAAGAGAGAGGGACAGAAAGGAAGGAAAGGAAGGAAGACCGTGCACAATAAACTTCTGAAGCTTCAGACGTATGTCGTGTCTTTCTGCAGCCAGAAAGGGACGCGGTGGGACGCGATAATCAATATTTATTTTCTTACTAATCCTGAATAAGTACACAAGTGTTGAGCTGAATGTTGCAAGATACTGAAAGTTTCTGTCACTGAAACTTGACTTATCTTATATTTGAAGATACTCAACATTTTCACATCTGCTTCACATAGTGCTGTCCCCTCTCCTCATCTTCTTTTGGTTCTGAATAATGTTTTTGCACTTTCTTCCTCTGTAATATTCCCACACC